>NC_069499.1:834630612-834638112 GCF_027579735.1 Bombina bombina
AACTACAAGAGCTCCTGGTGAAACGGAGGATCAGTGCAGCGCCCCTATGCTTCAGAGTCCCCTTGAGATCGCGGTAGTGTCGAGAGGGGATAGTTCCCTATTTTCCAGCAATTCGCTGACCTGGAAGGTACTTTGGCCCTCTGATCTGATGCCTCACCATTCTGCAAGGGGAGCGGCACTTCCTGCTCTAAGCCTGGCCCGAGACACAACTCCACAACAAACAACGGACTCAGCTTGTTCAAGGTCTGGGGCTAACACTAACAATGTTACATGTCTAAGAGGTTTGCAGGTACCGCTTACAGCAGAGGCAGAATTGAGAGATGGAGCTGCGGTATTCTTATCTACTTTGTTAATCCTGCAAGGCCCAAACTGTATATTGCTTATACATCCTGGCGTCCCAGTAATGGGAGTGGGCTGAAGGTCTTGACTGATGTCCTCTCTTTGTTGCGGACGCTGCTTGTGCATAGTGTGTCTGTTTATTGTAGGAGTGTGCCGCTGTTTGTTTGCTCTGCCTGGACGCTAGTTTAGTTTATGGCATGATGTTAATTACTAATTAAACTTCAGATACTCCACAATATATACTCTACAGCCTTAAGTTAAATGGATCAGGAGGTGGGTTAAGGGCTCTGTACAGAGGCAGTAGGAACTCAATCATTTTCTACAATGTTTTGCATAAGTACAAAATTGGCTAAAATATCTTTTATTTCAGGACAAGTGACTTTCAGTTTTATTACTTCTCCTTATTAGTTACTTAGGCATCTGTGCAGCCCAGAACTTGTTCTCTTTCCCTCTAATCCCTGATTAGTACCTATTACATGTATGTGGTTTTAATTCTACTGTTTAAAGTTAGTTAAATGGGAAAGTGTTTTATCTAATTTCTATCAAAGCTCCTATATTATCTTAGTCTTATAAAGATCTATAACGTTTAATATGTCATATTTCAATGGTTTGTACTTCTCTAAAACAGATATAAAGTGCTCTCTACTGACTGAGCAAATTTAGTCCTTGATCTCCAGGGTTACTACAGGACTGGCATACAATTCCATAATTCCCCCCTCTGAGCTCCCTTCAGATATACATATGTTATATAAAGATTGCAGTTTAAATACCCAGTTCACAATACAAGGGGGGTACATCCTGGAGACCCTGTGAATCCCATATACAGTCATATAAAGTGATCCTCTTCTCAGCCCAAGGGGCCCATTTATCAAAGGGCTTGCGGACCTGATCCGACACTGCGGATCAGGTCCGCAAGACCTCGCTAAATGCAGAGAGCAATACGCTCTCCACATTTAACATTGCACCAGCAGCTCACAAGAGCTGCTGGTGCAACGCCGCCCCCTGCTGACTCGCGGCCAATCGGCCGCCAGCAGGGAGCTGTCAATCAACCCGATCGTATTCGATCGGGTTGATTTCCGGCGGTTCCTGTCCGCCTGCTCAGAGCAGGCGGACAGGGTTATGAAGCAGCGGTCTTTAGACCGCTGCTTCATAACTTGTGTTTCTGGCGAGTCTGAAGACTCGCCAGAAACACGGCCCTTCAAGCTCCATACGGAGCTTGATAAATGGGCCTGCAAATGTTTAAAATATTTAAAATGTCCTGATTAACTTATGCAGACTCACCTAAAAATCTCTTATAGAAAAGATTTATATTCTAACCTTATTTGAATTACACCCCCCATCTTACTAACACGCCCCACCTCTAGACTTGGTGCGCACTATAATAGCTCTTATAACACTCCTCTAACCAGGTAATTACAATGTCAAAGCGCTCTCGTTCTCATTCTTTCTCTTTCCCTTTTCTTCTCGTTTTCTAAAAGCAGCTTTTGTCTGCTGATTTTCCCCATCTTTCTATCCCCATACTAGGTCCAAAAGTGGCCACTTCAAATGCCAAGTTCCTTCTTAAATGTTCATAAGTTATGTAAGGTTCAAGAGCAGCCTTCCTTATCAATTGAGGAACCCACTATAGAAACTAATATAAATATAAAATGAGGTTCAAGATGATTACCCACACTGACTCAATGTAAGACTGTTACTTTATTTTGAACATAACTGTTTGTCATATCATATGTTATATATATTTCATGGTATTTCATATTGGTTGTGTCACTCTTATAACCTCAATAAAAAAATAAAAAAAAATAAAAAACAAAAAAAAACACTTCTGAGCCCAAATTAGATTTAATTGCGCAATCGCGCTATTTAGGAATTTAAATTTGTTCATAGAATCAAATCAAGGGTGGGTTCACCCAAATCATTATTCTCCACTTCGACCAGACAGAGCAAATCAGAAAAAAAGAGAAAGGACACCAGATCATTCAGGGGGGAAGAGGAGGAAGAAATAAAACACAGAAGGAGGAGTCAGAGGGATTAGGAATACATAACATTTTCTCAATTTCTATCACCGAGCAAGAAAAGAAAATACTATCAAAAGGTTTAAAATTCATTCCAACACAGAGACCTCTAGTTATCAACGTGTCTACTTTACCTGCCTTCACCGGTCCAATACGCCCGCCTAAGCTCGCCTACCATCGCTGCCGCGGACCTGAAAAATTTCACCAAAGTTATCAAAAAATCTGTCAAAAAGCCGCGCACCAATTACGGGGCGATGAGCAGCAGACTTTGAGAGTTATCACTCATCCGATCTCGTTGCTCTTCGGCTTTTTGACAGCTTTATTGACAAGCTGTCACTAAGCACCCACACTAACTATACTGTTCTACCCCCTATACTAGCGCCCCCGGAGCCCCCCGCAACTAAATAAAGTTATTAACCCCTAAACCGCCGCTCCTAGACCCCGCCGCAACTCTTATAAATGTATTAACCCCTAAACCGCCGCTCCCGGACACCGCCGCCACCTACATTATACCTAGTAACCCCTATCCTGCCCCCTATACCTATAATAAAGTCATTAACCCCTATCCTGTGGATCCCGGACCTCGCTGCAACTAAATAAATAGTTTAACCCCTAAACAGCCGCTCCCGAACCCCGCCACCACCTATATTAAACTTATTATCCCCTAATCTGCCCCCCCTATACCGCCGCCACCTATAATAAATTTATTAACCCCTATCCTGCCCCCCCTATACCGCTGCAACCTATAATAAATTTATTAACCCCTATCCTGCCCCCCCATACCGCCGCCACCTATAATAAATTTATTAACCCCTATCCTGCCCCCCACACCGCCGCCACTATAATAAAATTATTAACCCCTAAACCTAAGTCTAACACTAACCCTAACACCACCCTAACTTAAATATTAATTAAATAAATCTAAATAATATTTCTCTTATTAACTAAATTAATCCTATTTAAAACTAAATACTTACCTGTAAAATAAACCCTAATATAGCTACAATATAAATAATAATTATATTGTAGCTATCTTAGGATTTATTTTTATTTTACAGGCAAATTTCAATTTATTTTAACTAGGTACAATAGCTATTAAATAGTTATTAACTATTTAATAGCTATATAGTTAAAATAAAGAGAAATATACCTGTAAAATAAAAACTGACCTAAGTTACAATTACACCTAACACTACACTATCATTAAATTAATTAAATAAATGACTTACAAATAACTACAATTAAATACAATTAAATAAACTAACTAAAGTACAAAATATTAAAAAAATAATTTACAAACATTTCAAAAATATTACAACAATTTTAAGCTACTTACACCTAATCTAAGCCCCCTAATAAAATAACAAAGCCCCCCAAAATAAAAACATGCCCTACCCTATTCTACATTAAAAAGTTACCAGCTCTATTTACCTTACCAGCCCTTAAAAGGGCCTTTTGCGGGGCATGCCCCAAAGAATTCAGCTCTTTTGCCTGTAAAAATAAAATACAACCACCCCAACATTAAAACCCACCACCCACATACCCCTACTCTAACCCAAACCCCCCTTAAATAAACCTAACACTACCCCCCTGAAGATCATCCTACCTTTAGCCGTCTTCAGCCAGCCGACCACCGATGGAACCGAAGAGGACATCCGTAGCGGCAGAAGTCATCATTCAAGGGGCGCTGAAGAAGTCTTCCATCCAATTGAAGTCATCATCCAAGGGGCGCTGAAGAAGTCTTCCATCCGATTGAAGTCTTCATCCAAGTGGCGTCTTCAATCTTCATCCATCCGGAGCGGAGCCATCCTCTTCTTCCCGACGAATAACGATACCTTTAAGTGACGTCATCCAAGATGGCGTCCCTTCAATTCTGATTGGCTGATAGGATTCTATCAGCCAATCGGAATTAAGGTAGGAAAAATCTGATTGGCCAATCAGAACCAAGGTAGGAAAAATCTGATTGGCCAATCAGAACCAAGTTCAATCCGATTGGCCGATCCGATTGGCCGATTGAGCTCGCATTCTATTGGCTGATCGGAATGCGAGCTCAATCTGATTGGCTGATCGGATCAGCCAATCGGATTGAACTTGGTTCTGATTGGCTGATTCCATCAGCCAATCAGAATTTTCCTACCTTAATTCTGATTGGCTGATCGAATCCTATCAGCCAATCGGAATTCGAGGGACGCCATCTTGGATGACGTCCCTTAAAGGAACCGTCATTCGTCGGGAAGTCGTCGGTGAAGAAGGATGGATCCGCGATGGAGGTCTTGAAGATCAGCCGGTCGTCATCGGATGGAAGAACATAGAAGATGCGGCTTGGATGAAGATGTTTGCCGGTCCGGATGTCCTCTTCTGCCCGCTTGGATCAAGACTTCAGCCGGAGGATGGACGTCACTCTTCAGCCCCCCGCTTGGGCTTGGATCAAGACATCGGAGGCTCTTCTGGATCGATCGGTGAACCTGGCATGGTGAAGACAATGTAGGAAGATCTTCAGGGGCTTAGTGTTAGGTTTATTTAAGGGGGGTTTGGGTTATATTAGGGGTATGTGGGTGGTGGGTTGTAATGTTGGGGGGGGGGTATTGTATGTTTTTTTTTACAGGCAAAAGAGCTTAATTCTTTGGGGCATGCCCCACAAAAGGTCCTTTTAAGGGCTGGTAAGGTAAAAGAGCTTTGAACTTTTGTAATTTAGAATAGGGTAGGGCATTTTTTTTATTTTGGGGGTCTTTGTTATTTTATTAGGGGGCTTAGAGTAGGTGTAATTAGTTTAAAATTGTTGTAATATTTTTCTAATGTTTGTAAATATTTTTTTATTTTTTGTAACTTAGTTCTTTTTTATTTTTTGGACTTTAGTTAGTTTATTTAATTGTATTTATTTGTAGGAATTGTATTTAATTTATTTATTGATAGTGTAGTGTTAGGTTTAATTGTAGATAATAGATAATTGTAGGTATTTTATTTAATTTATTTATTGATAGTGTAGTGTTTTGTAATTATTTTAACTATTTTAGCTATTAAATAGTTCTTAACTATTTAATAGCTATTGTACCTGGTTAAAATAAATACAAAGTTACCTGTAAAATAAATATAAATCCTAAAATAGCTATAATATAATTAAAATTTATATTGTAGCTATATTAGGGTTTATTTTACAGGTAAGTATTTAGCTTTAAATAGGAATAATTTATTTAATAAGAGTTAATTTATTTAGTTAGAATAAAATTATATTTAACTTAGGGGGGTGTTAGTGTTAGACTTAGCTTTAGGGGTTAATCCATTTATTACAGTAGCGGCGAGATTCGGTCAGCAGATTAGGGGTTAATAATTGAAGTTAGGTGTGGGCGATGTTAGGGAGGGCAGATTAGGGGTTAATACTATTTATTATAGGGTTATTGAGGCGGGAGTGAGGCGGATTAGGGGTTAATAACTTTATTATAGTAGCGGTGAGATTGGCTCAGCAGATTAGGGTTAATAAGTGTAGGTAGGTGGAGGCGACGTTGAGGGGTGCAGATTAGGGGTTAATAAATATAATATAGGGGTCGGCGGTGTTAGGGGCAGCAGTTTAGGGGTACATAGCTATAATGTAGGTGGCGGCGCTTTGCGGTCGGCAGATTAGGGGTTAATTATTGTAGGTAGCTGGCGGCGACGTTGTGGGGGGCAGGTTAGGGGTTAATAAATATAATATAGGGGTCGGCGGTGTTAGGGGCAGCAGATTAGGGGTACATAAGTATAACCTAGGTGGCGGTCGGCAGATTAGGGGTTAAAAATTTTTAATCGAGTGGCGGCGATGTGGGGGGACCTCGGTTTAGGGGTACATAGGTATTTTATGGGTGTTAGTGTACTTTAGAGCACAGTAGTTAAGAGCTTTATAAACCGGCGTTAGCCCAGAAAGCTCTTAACTACTGACTTTTTTCTGCGGCTGGAGTTTTGTCGTTAGATTTCTAACGCTCACTTCAGCCACGACTCTAAATACCGGAGTTAGAAAGATCCCATTGAAAAGATAGGATACGCAATTGACTTAAGGGGATCTGCGGTATGGAAAAGTCGCGGCTGGAAAGTAAGCGTTAGACCCTTTCCTGACTGACTCCAAATACCGGCGGTAGCCTAAAACCAGCGTTAGGAGCCTCTAACGCTGGTTTTGACGGCTACCGCCAAACTCTAAATCTAGGCCAGAGTAAGTATACTGCACTAATTATTAGGTGTTGATCTACACAAACAACAGCCAAGTTATCTCTTCCTCAGCTTTAACTGGAACACTAGAAAAAGAACTCTTTAGGACCTGCGCCTCTTTATCCACTATCTACATTCCTTGTGAAATGCTTGTGCAATGCCGACCCCTGCAGATTGGGTTGATTGACACTCCCTGCTAGCGGCTGATTGGCTGTGAATCTGCAGGGGGCGGCATTGCACAAGCATTTCACAAGGAATGCTTGCACAATGATAAATGACGACAGCGTATGCTGCTGGCATTTATAGATGTGCGGCGGACATGCCAAACTAATCTAATTTGATTCTATGAGGAAGTAAGTACAAATATAGATAAAGGGAAATTAGTTGATTTTATATACATGAGAGATTAAGACTCAAAATTAAGGGACTGGGAATATCTTAAAATGTTAGCCCATTGATAAATAACTGGATAAAAGATAGGGAGCAATGAGTAGTAGTGAATGGATCATACTCAGATCGGACAAAGGTAATCAGTGGAGTCCCCCAGGGATCAGTACTGGACCCTGTTCTTTTTAATATTTTTATTAATGACTTGGAGCAAGGATTAAATAGCGACATCTCTATTTTTGCAGATGATACTATTTTAAGTAAGGTCATTAGGTCCAAGCAGGATGAACAAAGCGATCTGCAAAAAAATTTAGAAGTATGGGCCGGTAAATGGAAAATGAGATTTAATACGGGAAAATGCAAGGTTCTACATTTTGGAAGTAAAAATAAGCAGGCAATCTTATTTAAATGGAAAAGACTTAGCCAAACAGAGGAAGAAAGCAATTTGGGAGTAGTAATAGACAACAAGCTAAAGATGGGTGCACAATGCAGGGTAGCAGCTTCAAAGGCTAATAAGCATGTATTAAACAAAGGATTGATTCAAGAGAGGAAAGCATAATTCTGTCACTATATAAATCCCTGGTAAGAC
>NC_069499.1:834648112-834663112 GCF_027579735.1 Bombina bombina
AATGATAGTGTAGTATTAGGTTTAATTGTAACTTAGGTTAGGATTTATTTTACAGGTAATTTTGTATTTCTTTTAGCTAGGTAGTTATTAAATAGTTAATAACTATTTAATAACTATTCTACCTAGCTAAAATAAATACAAAGTTATCTGTAAAATAAATATAAATCCTAAGATAGCTACAATATATTTATTATTTATATTGTAGCTATATTAGGGTTTATTTTACAGGTAAGTATTTAGTTTTAAATAGGAATAATTTATTAAAGTATAGTGTAGTGTTAGGTGTAATTATAACTTAGGTTAGGATTTATTTTACAGGTAAATTTCAGTTTATTTTAGCTAGGTAAGCTATTAAATAGTTAATAACTATTTAATAGCTATTGTACCTAGTTAAAATAAATTGAAAGGTACCTGTAAAATAAAAATAAATCCTAAGATAGCTAGAATATAATTATTATTTATATTGTAGCTATATTAGTGTTTATTTTAAAGGTAAGTATTTAGTTTTAAATAGGATTAATTTAGTTCATAATAAAAATATTATTTAGATTTATTTAATTAATATTTAAGTTAGGGGGGCGTTAGGGTTAGGGTTAGACTTAGGTTTAGGGGTTAATAATTTGATTACAGTGGCGGCGGCGGCGTAGTTGGGGGCAGGATAGGGGTTAATACATTTATTATAGGTGGCGACGGTGTAGGGGGGGCAGATTAGGGGTTAATACATTTATTATAGGTGGCGACGGTGTAGGGGGGCAGATTAGGGGTTAATACATTTAATATAGGTGGCGACGGTGTAGGGGGGGCAGGATAGGGGTTAATACATTTAATATAGGTTGCGGCAGGTTCAGGGAGCGGCGGTTTAGGGGTTAATACATTTATTATAGTTGCGGTGGGCTCTGGGAGTGGCGGTTTAGGGGTTAATATGTATAGAGTAGCTTGCGGTGGGCTCCGGGAGCGGCGGTTTAGGGGGTAATAACTTTATTTAGTTGCGGCGGTGTAGGGGGGGACAGATTAGTGGTGTTTAGACTCGGGGTACATGTTAGGGTGTTAGGTGTAGACAGCTCCCATAGAAATCAATGGGATGTCTGTCAGCAGCGAACTTGTACTTTCGCTATGGTCAGACTCCCATTGATTCCTATGGGATCCGCCGCCTCCAGGGGTGGCGGTTTGAAAACCAGGTACGCTGGGCCGTAAAAGTGCCGAGCGTACCTGCTAGTCATTTGATAACTAGCAAAAGTAGTGAGATTGTGCCGCACTTGTGTGCGGAACATCTGCAGTGACGTAAGAATCGATCTGTGTCGGACTGAGTCCGGCGGATCGAAGCTTACGTCACAAAATTCTACTTTTGCCGGTCTCGAGCTTTTGATAACTAAGGCGAATCAGCCTCGCCACAAATACGCTGCGGAATTCCAGCATATTTGGGGTTGACGGCTTGATAACTACCCCCCAAAGCATGTATAAAAGTTTCCTTTTCTTAGATTTGTAGATTATTATCATCTCTGAGAACAGCTTTTTTTGTGTGTATTGGTTTAAAATGTATAGAGATAAAGAGAGTATAGAGAGTTTGCCAGGACTTTACAGAAAAGCTGCCAAATCGATATCTCTGTTTAAACCTTTAGGTTCCAGGGTTTCTAATCTGTGAATCCAGAGTGTCTCTCTTTTACGCAATTCTAGGAGTCTACTACCTCCTCGTTTGCCTGGAAGTATTTGATCTATTGCATTGATAAAAAATTAATTTTTATTTTTTCCATGAATCTGGGAAAAATGGTTTATTAGTGGGTTCTTGAGGATTCCAGCCTCAATGTTTTTCATATGTTCCAAGCAGCGAATCTTAAGACCCCGTGTCGTACGCCTAATATATCTTTTGGGGCTGCTGCAAGTACATTCTAACATGTAAACTACATGATCTGATTTGCAATTAAGTAAACCTTTGATAGGGTAGTTGTCTCCATTTTTTCCACTGTCAATGTACTTGTTAAACTTTTTATCCCTGTGTATGTGTGCACAGCAGACACAGTTTTTTCTTGAACACTTGTAGAAGCCTTGTAGATTGGTAGTCTTACCTTTATCTTTTTTCTTTCTTATTTGTGTATCGCTGGGTGCTAGAAAATTTTTTAAATTTTTGTTTTTCTTATATGTAACGTTTGGTTTATTACCTATAGTATCTTTCAATATAGGGTCATTTTTCAGTATCGACCAGTTTTTCTGCAGTATATTCTTAATTCTTCAGTGGCCCTCATTGAATGTTGTTACAAAGTTTATTCTTGTATCTCTTTTGTGTTTTATCTGTAGTGTATTATTTTCGTGTGTGGCTGATGTTTCTGCCAATGTGTTCTTACCATGAACAAGTGTCTGTCTATCCAATTTAGTGGCTTTCTCATAGGCTCCCTGGACTGTCTTTGTTGGATAATGTTTTTCTGCAAACTTATCTTTAAGAATTTTTGCCTCTATTTGACAAAGGCTCCCTGGAGAGCTGAAACGTGTAGAGACTATACCAGTATCCAGCTTGTTTGGAAAGACACAGACCACCTTGGCTCCCAGGACCTTTACGCCAGTATTAGTGAATTCATGCATCACTGAGCAGATGGTAGGAGCAGAAACCTACGGAAGTGTGCACACTTAGAAGAAATAGAAGCTTGTCGTCCAAGTTTGCTATAACTAACACAGCAAAATCCTGTTGGATCCCAGGTGAGTGGATAAAAGTGACCGCCCTCAACACTGGAACACCGGGTAAGTGAGAACTATTACAAAGCTTACCCTATGTGTAACTGGAAGAATTCCCACCACTGATTGAACTGTGAATAGGTTACGAGACCTGTTAGTATTCAAAAGACACTGTCGGCTATCAGAAGTTTTTTACCGATTTATGAGGAAGCCGTTTTTTACAGACTGTGCCTAAATCTCACTTGTATTTTTGCAAGAAATTGACTACTACCTTTTAAAAGCTCAATACTGATCATATTCAACTCGGTCAATCAAATTAAGTTGAAAAAGTAAAACTGACAGACCGCCGAGTCTCGAAGTTATTGAATGTATTTGTCAACAATCACTGCTTAAGTTTATAATGTTTTATTAGTATTGCATATTTATTGTATAGTATTGCATTTTTAATAGAAGAAAGAGGATTAAACTATTTAGTGACATAGTCCTTAATAGTTTTGACTTAGGAGTAATCTGACACCGGTGTTTTAGTAAGTTTTTATTATATCATTATTATATCATTACAGATAAGTTTTGAATTGATTATGATTATTATATATAAGTGATATTAAAACCGTTCATTTAGAATATACACCTGTAGCTATTTGCTTTATTTATTTATATATTATAAACTTTATTTTTATTATACAAATTAAATGCCAGATAGCCCTAGGGTGCCACCTCCCCCTTTGTAGTATTTTGGATCTTCCTAAATCTGATTGCACATGTGGTGAGGAGTGCAGTTAGGAGGTTGGCATTTCTGGTTTAGCTTATCTACAGCTTGCACACACCTTGTATCCTCTCTTGTGGATTTTTGGCAGGTAGTAGAAGATTGCTATCTTTGGTTCATCGTTAGCCAAATATTTCCTCTCTATTTCAGAGAGTACCCTATTTTGGTAACCATTATTGATATGTTCCATATATGATCTTAAAAATATAGATGTGGGGTCACTTCTCAGGACTACATATGTATTAGTATCAGACAGCTGTCTTTTTGCTTCCTCTAGATAATCTATCCTGTCCAAAATCACAATCCCTCCTCCCTTATCAGCCTCACGAATTATGACCTGTTCATTGTCAGTTAGTGCTTTTAAGACATTTTTTTCTTTAATACTTAAATTGTGGTTGTGGATCTTATAGTTGTTACATAAATCCATACATTCTTGAATAACCTTGTCTTTAAACATGGTAATGTATTTTCCTTGCGATTGAACAGGGAAAAATATAGACTTTGGTCGTAAGCCACTATTAGTTATACTCAGTTCCTCTGTTATTTTAGAGTCCCTATCTGTTCTTAGCTCACTATTGAATTCTAGTTGGGAGGGGTAATTATTCTCCTTTTCTAAATCCATTAGAGCTTCTGTGAGATTATACAATTTGTGAGACCTCTTTTCTTTCTCAAAGTGTCTTACTAATGTCAGTTTTCGTGTAAATTTATTTATGTCAATGAATAGGTCAAATGGGTTTGGTTTTTGTGTCGGTGCAAATGATAACCCTCTTTTTAGTAGGTTAGTTTCCTCCGTACTAAGTTTGTGTTTAGACAGGTTAAAGATTTTTATGGTTTCTTTTTTTATCTCATTTCCCTGCGTCTTTTTAAGCTGAGATTTTCTTCCAGCTCTACAGCCTCTTCTTCCATTTGTCTTTTTCCCCTTCTCCCTTCTACATATGTTTGTGGTTGTCTCCACTCTAGAGGTGTATATTGTATGGCTCTACCTTCTCTTTGTATCTCTATGTTTTTTGGTTTGTCTGTCAGATGTCTGTCGTGAAAATCCTTATCGTTATGTTTATTTCTATTTCTGAAATTGTCATTTGTGTGTTGTTCCCAAGATGAGTGTGTTTTTTCCCATGTGTCATTCCACTCCTGATTATAATTCTTCATCCTATGTAAATTCTGATTACCCCTGTTAGAGTTATAATTGTACTCTCTTCTGCCTCTTCTGTAGTGATTACTACCTCTAGAAGAGTGATAGGGCCCATTTCTATTATATCCATCATTTCTATATGGTTCATTTTTATAGTCTATATATTGATGTTGATTATCTGTATTAGAGGAGTCATATCTGTTTTGTCTAGGGGTATGATTTCTGGGTGGAAATTCAAATCTAATATTAGATGGTTTGGGAGTCCTTGGACCAGATTTTTTACTTTCTTTTAAGTGGTTATTTCGAATTGTATCACTATATAGTGTATTACAGATAGTATTAGTTGCTATAAGTGGTGTATTTGGTGTATCATTACCTCCTGGTGTAATGGGTGTAAATGGTACATCAGTTTCAAGTTCAATATTTCCTGATAGTTCACTAGCTTTTCTTTGGAGATCTCGTTCTAACTTTTTCTTTTTCTTAAGTTTTAAATCTCTCTCTAGTTTACTCATTCTTTCCCTTATGTCACTGTCTAGTTTGTCATAGTACGTGTCTCCTTTAAATAGTAGTAATAGAGTTCTCAACTTCTGAAGTTCGGCAGTGACATTGTCTAGATTAGCTTCTCTGAATCTGATTATAATTCTCATCAGCTTAGTTGAGCTTTCTTCTAGAACTGTATCCCATTCAGTAATAAGTTCTATATCTGTGCTATTAAATATAGCCGTTTTAGTCAGCATTAGGCCTTTAGGTAATGGAGACAACTACCCTATCAAAGGTTTACTTAATTGCAAATCAGATCATGTAGTTTACATGTTAGAATGTACTTGCAGCAGCCCCAAAAGATATATTGGGCGTACGTCACAGGGTCTTAAGATTCGCTGCTTGGAACATATGAAAAATATTGAGGCTGGAATCCTCAAGAACCCACTAATAAACCATTTTCCCCAGATTCATGGAAAAAATAAAAATGATTTTTTTATCAAAGCAATAGATCAAATACACTTCCAGGCAAACGAGGAGGTAGTAGACTCCTAGAATTACTTAAAAGAGAAACACTCTGGATTCACAGATTAGAAACCCTGGAACCTAAAGGGTTAAACAGAGATATCGATTTGGCAGCTTTTCTGTAAAGTCCTGGCAAACTCTCTATACTCTATACTCTCTTTATCTCTATACATTTTAAACCAATACACACAAAAAAAGCTGTTCTCAGAGATAATAATAATCTACAAATAGCTTTTTAACCAACTATATATGTAGTCTTTTACAACTAAGTCTTTTATAATTCATTTTAAGGTGATTTTATTTAGATTATATTTTATGTGTATATCAATACTGGGGATATTTATGAATTTACTAATTATTTAATGATAATTCATCTATTCATTCTCCACGTTTGTAAACTGGTATTCTAAACCTTGGGTAATTATATATACTTGCTAATTATTTTGTATATTTTACTGCGATACTTATTGTCACACTAAAAGTAAGAATATGCCATCACAGTCAAATAGAAGCTAGAGGCCAGTGAGGAAAATTGCGGTTCTTATAAGAAAAGGAAACTTTTATACATGCTTTGTCTTTTTATATATGTTTAGCGTCTAAAATATTGAAGCAAGATATCTGGTGCGATTTTATTCATTTATTTATATCCATATCTGTACATATTTCAATACTTGTAAATGTAAGAATCCGTTTGCCCACAAGCAAAATGGCGATTGAGGGGCCACAAGGAGGCTAATTAGCCTCAGCCACAAGCACATATAGATCCAGGTTGGGGGGCGGCCCACACCTCTGATGAAGTAACCCATTGGTTACGAAATGCGTTAGGCTCCGTCCCCCCCCCCCGCCGCACATCACGATACTGCACGCAGTGCACACATTGTCTATACAGAGCTGCATAAGGATCTGGCTACTGAACTACTGATTATAGTACAACGGCCTGGAATATATCCTTTAGTGCTCCATAGCTGGATACTCGTATAGTAGAGCAAATTAGCCAGCCTTGTCTTCAAGTCCAGAATGCTGGATTATACACTCGGTCTGACTATAGCTCTATAGTTACCAAATACTGGTGTTTGGACACTTTTATGTTAACCCACTTATAAACTAAAGTGGGCTATTTTGTATGCTATTGCTACATGTTATATTCTGTTTGTATGTATACGATTAAATACCTGGTTTTAATCTTTCACACTGTGTTAGTAGTGTATATTATAACACAATAGTACACTCCGCTCCCCACTCCCATATCCTCTAGTACTGAACATATTTGAGGTATATCCTTGAAACTTGGGACTCTGAAGATCCCCAGGAACCACTGAGGATGCGTGGACAAGCAAGAGGCTTGCAAGGAGTGAGAGTACACTAACACAAGTGCCCTATAAATACCTCATATCTTGAGGATATACCAGGTGAGCGTGGATTTTCCCCACTGTTATATATATGCAAATTGTTTGAACTTATTACACGAAGTGTGCCCTCTGGCGCCTGTCTTATCACATACCTTTCAGATTTCTAAGAGGAACCTCGCCCTGCGGGGGACAATCCTTTTTCATAGACGGGCTGCCAAACATCTACAGCACACAGGAACTAGCATTGTGGACTATAAGGAACATTATATATCCATAGACTGACCACCCTTAAATCTATGACACTGTTTTCTGCATAATTTGCAAGTGTCTTGTGTATATATATATATATGTTCTGGGTAGTGGATGGGAACATATATTAAGACTAACAGCATACTCATACACTTCTAGCACTGATTACCTTTTTGTCTCTGAATATATATATATATATATATATATATATATATAATGTGTGTATATGTGTGTGTGTATGTATATAAATAAACACATTCCCAGAGGTTTGAGAATTCAGAAGTTTCCATCATTTAGAGTTACAGAAATTGACTTTATTAATAAATAGAATGCCATATTGGACCTGTTCATTTGCACTCATTGACCTATTAATTGAATTTAAACAAAAACAAAAACATAATCTTCTACAAGAAATCAAAGAAATCCAAGAGAGGTTAAGAACTGTTCAGAAAGATCCTGAATTCAAGAAATATGACAAACAATTTGAACAGAATATGATCACGTTTAAACAAGAACTATGGTAATTCAAGTCCATGAAATCTCACAAGATAAATATGACTATGATCATAACTCTGTGTATAGATGGGACAACCAAGAAAACTCTAACCGCGGAGGAAATAAGAAAAGATGGCAGAAGAACAAAGTGAAACAATCAAAGAATGTCACTTTCTCCGATACAGAATATGAGATTGAATCCTCTGACTATGAAGCAGAAACAGAAGAACCAGTACCAGCTGTTTTACAGTTGGCAACAGATCAATCTTCAAACACACAGTCAAAAAATTGGCATTTAGAGACTCTACCAGGTACAAGAAAAAAACACGTAGAGGACGGAGGGGAAGAAGACTACACACATCACCAGAACAAGGACTGTGGTTACCAACAACTGAAGGAGAAGAAAATGATTCAGAAATGAACATATGTGACAGGATCAAGGGGACATCAGAAGAAATATGCATAAATAATAACAAAAATGTCTTGAATCTGTCAGGTGTAGAATTGTCTAATGTTGAAATTTATGTTCTCTCCAGGGGACTTGGTTTTGTTCCATCTCAGCACTTTAACCTATGTAACACTATCTTAGATGTTAATAGATTTGTTAGAAAATTGGTGCTACATAAATATTTTATTGATGCTGAGATTGAACAAGACCAATCAAGACTAGATATATGTGATAGTGGTATAAAGGAACCACTGTCATTTGCTGATTTGTGCTCTATAATCAATTTACAGGAACTACAAATGGAGAGCAATGGCACAAGGGATGATTTAACTAATGAGTCTCATATAGACTTTAGTAATTGTAGGAAAAAGATTAATTTCTATTCTGTACACTCAAGATCCAATGCCATAGAAATTTTCAAAAAGGTAGTGGAAGGAAAACTGAGACAACTTAATTGTACAATTAATGATACATCTAGTATTAAGAAAACAAATATGACAAGAAAAGAGAGAGAAGCATTGACAAAGTTTACACAAGATAGAAGAATTGTGACTAGACCATCAGACAAAGGTGGTAATGTAGTGGTACTGGATAGGGTAGCATACATTAGAGAAGAACAAAGACAGCTTAATGATAAGGAAGTATACTCAAGGTTGAAAGAGTATACCACTGATCAATATAGAAACATACTTAAAGATATTGTCAAAGCTGCAAGAAATAATATCATTACAAAAGCGGTAGAAGAGAATCTGATTCCTGAATACCCTGTAACACCTATTACCACTACTTTCCGAAAGTCCATAAAGATCCAAAGAATCCTCTGCGTCATTCAATAATTGCAGGAATTGAATAATTGAATGAACCGTTATCGGAAATTATGGATAATTTTCTTCAACCCCTAGTAAAAAAAACTTCCGAGTTACATACAGGATACAACATCCCTGCTTTTAGAGCTTAAACAAATCAAATGGAAACCAACTTACAGGTTTTTTGTAGCTGATGTTTCATCACTCTACACTTCGATTCAACATGCTAAAGGACTTGAGGCTATTAAATATTTTCTTGAGAGATGTAGCAATTATGAACACAACACGAAACAATTAATTTTAAGATCTATAGATTATCTTTTGACACACAATTTTTTTATGTTCTATGGGGGTTTCTATCTCCAGAGCCGTGGGACTGCTATGGGGGTGAAATTTGTCCCCTTTTATGCCAACCTTTTCATGGGTTGGTGGGAGCAGTTTACGTCTATGGAGATGGGAACCCCTATCGTGACAGTATAATTCATTATGCACGGTATATAGACAATCTGTTTTTCATTTTGGATTGTAGTGATACAAAAACTGATACATTTTGTACATAAGTGGTATCACCTTTTTAGGAGAACAAAGTCAGAATCAGATACATTTTTTAGATATTGTGATATCAGCCAACTTAGAAGAACATACTATTGAAACTGATCTTTTCAGAAAACCGACAGCAGGGAATACTAGCCTAGAATTTAGTTATAGTCACCCTCGACACACTTAGGGGTATCCCCAAGGGACAATATATACGTGCAAAACAAAATTATTCCAACCAAGCTAACTATTCTAAACAGGTGAATTGTATCACTGAATGTCTTAAAGAAACAGGATACAATAATAATATTCTCAATAAGGCACAAATGGAAGTTGATCAAATTCCCAGGGGACAACTTTTATGCTATAAAACAAAAAAACACAGGGGTACTAAACAGAAACCAAAAATTATCACAACATATGCAGATATACAGTATGTTATATTATTAGAGAGAGTATCTTAGGTGCTGAACCCATAATGAAGAAAATAATGCAGGATGGATGTGAATTTATTTCAAGAAAATGGAAAAACAATAGGAAATGTAGTCTCCTCCTCAGATCTCCCAAGAGAAATCAAGACTTGTTGGTTAACCCTTTGAGTGCTAACGATGGCTCTGAGCAGTCGCAGAGTTTCCCACTCTGGTGCTAACGACGGCTCAGAGCCGTCGCTAGCACTCTCCCACCTTGAGGGAGATCTGGGGACTCCCACCCGCTCCTACCCTGGTGACGTCACTGTGCAACTTTATTTAAAATTCATAATGTTAAGTATAGGAGCAGGGGACATGCTGAGATACAGACTTCTAAGCAGCTACAGACCTCCAAGACCCACCGTTGGAAAGGTAATCGCCTAACTTTTCCAACAGTTTAAGTCTTGGGGATCTGAAGAAAAAAAAAAAGTTTTAAAAAAGAAATAAAAAAAAAATTAAAACAGCTTAGCACCCAGGTGGGAAAGTGCTTAGCACTCAAAGGGTTAAATCAACAAAATTGTTTTTTCAAGTACAGAAAGAACATCTGCAAAACTTGATCATGTAATGGAGGTTAAGAACTGTAGTTCTACTTCTACAAAACACACACATGAGATTAAATTTCATATAAATTGTAACACAACTCATGTAATATACCTCTTTACATGTGGGGGGTGTTCAAAACAGTATGTAGCTAAAACTAAGAGGTCACTAAAGGGCAGGGTATTATAAACATCTTAGATCCATTGAGGATATGATTGGAGAATAGCAAATGTAATACCTCTTCATAAAAAGGGCAGTAGAGAAGAATCTGGCAACTACAGGCCAGTTAGTTTAACTTCAGTAGTAGGGAAATTAATGGAAAGCCTCTTAAAAGAAAGAATTATGACTTACATAAAGACAAACAATTTAGAGGACCAAAATCAGCATGGTTTTACTTCAGGGAGATCATGTCAGAATAATCTAATTGACTTCTTTGATTATGTAACAAAAGTATTAGACAAGGGAGGAGCAGTTGATGTAGCATATCTAGATTTCAGCAAAGCATTTGACACCGTCCCACACAATAAACTTATTCACAAACTATATCTCCTTGGTCTAGATTCAAAAATTGTGAACTGGGTGGAATGCTGGCTTAAGGACAGAAAACAAAGTGTCTTAGTAAATGGAGTTCATTCAGCAGAGGGGGCTGTTACTAGTGGTGTTCCTCAGGGGTCAGTTCTGGGGCCTGTTTTGTTTAACATATTTATCTGCGATATCAGCAAAGGGCTACAGGGGAAAGTATGTCTCTTTGCAGATGATACAAAAATTTGCAACAGAGTGGATGTTCCAGGAGGGGTAGACAAAATGAGAAGTGATATACAACAATTGGAGGATTGGACAAACGACTGGGATCTAAAGTTTAACACAGCA
This sequence comes from Bombina bombina, assembly GCF_027579735.1. Taxonomy (NCBI): domain Eukaryota; kingdom Metazoa; phylum Chordata; class Amphibia; order Anura; family Bombinatoridae; genus Bombina; species Bombina bombina. The sequence continues at coordinate 834,659,441 of NC_069499.1, forward strand.
AAGTGTAAAATAATGCATTTAGGGAAGAAAAATCCAAATGTTAATTACAGACTCAATGACACTTTACTGACTGTTACAGACGAGGAACAGGACTTGGGAATTATTATTTCAGATGATTTAAAACTTAGTAAACAATGTAGTAATGCAGCGAGTAAGGCTAGCAGAATGCTTGGATGTATTGGTAGAGGTATTTGCAGCAGAAATAGTAAGGTTCTTATGCCACTTTATAGATCATTAGTTAGGCCTCATCTTGAGTATTGTGTGCAGTTCTGGAGACCATATCTTCAGAAGGATATTAACAAACTTGAATCTGTGCAAAGGAGGGCTACCAAAATGGTACATGGTCTAAAAAATAAAACTTACCAGGATAGGCTCAATGACCTAAATATGTATAGCTTAGAGGAGAGAAGGGAAAGAGGTGATATGATAGCAACTTTCAAGTACATTAAAGGGTTTAGTAAAACTGAGGCTGTGGGTATTTTACATAAAATGGAAAATTCAAGAACAAGGGGTCATGAGCTCAAGCTAAAGGGTAGTAGATTCAGGAGTAATTTGAGGAAGCACTTCTTTACAGAAAGAGTGATTGATTTATGGAATAAACTTCCTCAAGAGGTAGTAGCAACAAACACTGTGGGGGACTTTAAAAATGCATGGGACAAGCATAAGGCTATCCTACGAACTAGATAAGTTTATACTGTTAGGTAAGGTCGGGCAGACTTGCTGGGCCTATGGCTCTTATCTGCCGTCAATATCTATGTTTCTATATTGACTCAACTACACCGATAGCCAAACATTTTAGGGAGTTTCATCATTCCAATTCTAATCTTTTGAGAGTTCAGGGAATTGATCATGTCCCGAGTTGGAGAAGAGGGGGTAATAGGGAGAACAAATTAAAACTTAGAGAGAGCTTCTGGATATTTACTCTTGATACTACTATCCCAACTGGTCTTAACTTTAGAAGGGATATTGACTTATATGTATAGAGAAATGTTTATTTGCATAACTACAAGATTGTTTCTATGGTAGCTATCTAAAATCTTACAGAAAAGTAATATTAATTAACTCAAGACATTAAGGCTGACCTTAACAATTTATTTATATATCTAGGGGTGATAATAAATTGTAATAGTAATCTTAGGTAAAGTGAATTTAATAGTATTGCTCAATAATTATTTATCTGCCCAGTGTCCTTCTGAATATTGGATATTACTTTTGTAGTCTATATATATTTATATGGCAATTTGGAGGGTATATAAAACTAATATGAACTGTATCTTTAAGAACCTATCGCCTAGATTACGAGTTTTGTCATTAAAGACCTGCGGTGCTAACGAGCCTTTTTTTCCAACGCACCCTTAAGCCAACACTGGTATTACGAGTTTTCTGAATGGCTGCGTTAGCCTCAGAAAAGTGAGCGTTGAGCCAAATTTAGCTCCACTTCAACCCGCAATACAAGCGTTGCTTACGGTAGCCGTAAGCTGGAAAAACGTGCTCGTGCATGATTTCCCCATAGGATACAATGGGGCTGAGCTGGCTGAAAAAAACCTAACACCTGCAAAAAAGCAGCGTTCAGCTCCTAACGCAGCCCCATTGTTCCCTATGGGGAAACACTTTCTAAGTCTACACCTAACACCCTAACATGAACCCCGAGTCTAAACACCTCTAACCTTACACTTATTAACCCCTAATCTGCCGCCCCCGCTATTGCTGACACCTACATTATATTATTAACCCCTAATCTGCCGCTCTGTACACCGCCGCCACCTGCATTATCCCTATGAACCCCTAATCTGCTGCCCCTAACACGCACATATATATATATATATATATATATATATATATATATATATATATATAGACATACATATATATATATACATATATATATACTGTATATATATATATAGATATACTGTATATATATATATATATATATATATATTTATATATATATATACAAACTCAGTAATCGAATCCGCACTCCTGGGTCAATCACCTGTACTTCTACTCCAATAATACAACCAACACACAAACAGTGAAGTCACAGGATTTTCTCAAAATTTGTAAATTTAATTGACGTTTCGGGGATGATTTATCCCCTTTTTCAGAACAACAATATAGTGTACAAACCACCCTTAAATAGTGTAATCAAATATGCCACAATACCTCAATCCCTGTGAAAAAAGTGCCAAACACATAAACATAATGTAAGCTCAAAATTTGTCAAACCGGAAGTGCAGGGTCAAACCACTTCCGGTCCGGCGTTACAACCTACCTAAGCAAAAAAACATATATATATATATATATATATATATATATATATATATATAACATTGTATTTATTTTAACTAGGATTCTATCAGCCAATCGGAATTAAGGTAGGAAAAATCCGATTGGTTGAGGCTATCAGCCAATCGGATTGAAGTTCAATCTGATTGGCTGATTGGATCAGCCAATAGAATGCGAGGTAAATTCTATTGGCTGATCCAATCAGCCAATCGGATTGAACTTCAATCCGATAGGCTGATTAAATCAATCAATCGGATTTTTCCTACCTTAATTGCGATTGGCTGATAGAATCCTAGTTAAAATAAATACAAAGTTGCCTATAAAATAAATATAAATCCTAAAATAGCTACAATGTAACTATTAGTTATATTGTAGCTATATTAGGGTTTATTATATAGGTAAGCATTTAGTTTTAAATAGGAATAATTTATTTAATTATAGTAAATTTATTTTGTTTTATTTAAATTATATTTAACCTAGGGGGGTGTTAGGGTTAGGGTTAGACTTAGGTTTAGGGGTTGATAACTTTATTATAGTAGCGGCGACGTTGGGGGCGGAAGATTAGGGGTTAATAATTGTAGGTAGGTGGCGGCGATGTTAGGGAGGGCAGATTAGGGGTTAATACAATTTATTATAGTGTTTGTGAGGCGGTTTAGGGGTTAATACATTTATTATAGTGGTGGCGATGTCCGGTCGGCAGATTAGGGGTTAAATAATTTTATTATAGGGTTTGCGTTGTGGGGGGGCCTAGGTTTAGGGGTTCATAGGTAGTTTATAGGTGTTAGTGTACTTTTAGCACTGTAGTTAAGAGTTTTATGTTCCGGCGTTAGCCCATAAAACTCTTAACTACTGACTTTTATATGGAGTCTTGGAGGTAGAGTCTGTACCACTCACTTCTTCCAAGACTCGTAATACCGGCGTTAGGCAAATCCCATTAAAAAGATAGGATATGCAATTGACGTAAGGGGATTTGTGGTAGCCTCGAGTCATGGAAGAAAAGTGAGAGGTAGACCCTTTCCTGTCTGACTCGTAATACCAGCGGGCGTTAAAAAGCAGCGTTAGGACCCCTTAACGCTGCTTTTTAAGGCTAACGCAGAACTCGTAATCTAGGTGTGTGTGTATAAATGGCCGGAAATAGCCGTTGCTCCCTTATGCAGTGAACAAGTGCAGTGTGCATTAAACATGTCTGCTGTGGGGCACGGCTATACACTGTATACCCTAAACTATGTTTTATGCTTTTCACCTCACGTTGGAATAAAGGATTTTTCTACTTTTATTTATCTGCCTGGACACTTGTGCTTTGGATTTTCTCCTGTATATTTATACAACTCTTTTTGCGCTTAGGACGAAAGCGCTTCCATTAAGCACAGCTGACAGGCAAGT
>NC_069499.1:834665612-834675612 GCF_027579735.1 Bombina bombina
CTGGAGTAGAAATGTGTTGGTATTTCAGACAAACTTCTCCTCTCTGGAGTAAGGTAGAGAAACTTTGGCCTAGTTTTGGAGTTTTGTCGGTAACGACCCGGCTTTTTTCTGGCCGCACCATAAAAATAACTCTGGTATTGAGAGTCCACATAAAGGCTGCGTTAGGCTCCAAAAAAGGAGCGTAGAGCATTTTTAACGCAGCTTCAACTCTCGATACCAGAGTTGCTTACGCAAGCGGCCAGCCTCAAAAACGTGCTCGTGCACGATTCCCCCATAGGAAACAATGGGGCTGTTTGAGCTGAAAAAAAACCTAACACCTGAAAAAAAGCCGCGTTCAGCTCCTAACGCAGCCCCATTGTTTGCTATGCGGAAACACTTCCTACGTCTGCACCTAACACTCTAACATGTACCCCGAGTCTAAACACCCCTAACCTTACACTTATTAACCCCTAATCTGCCGCCCCCGCTATCGCTGACCCCTGCATATTATTATTAACCCCTAATCTGCCGCTCCATAAACCGCCGCTACTTACATTATCCCTATGTACCCCTAATCTGCTGCCCTAACATCGCCGACCCCTATATTATATTTATTAACCCCTAATCTGCCCCCCACAATGTCGCCTCCACCTGCCTACACTTATTAACCCCTAATCTGCCGACCGGACCTGAGCGCTACTATAATAAAGTTATTAACCCCTAATCCGCCTCACTAACCCTATAATAAATAGTATTAACCCCTAATCTGCCCTCCCTAACATCGCTGACACCTAACTTCAATTATTAACCCCTAATCTGCCGACTGGAGCTCACCGCTATTCTAATAAATGTATTAACCCCTAAAGCTAAGTCTAACCCTAACACTAACACCCCCCTAAGTTAAATATAATTTACATCTAACAAAATTAATTAACTCTTATTAAATAAATTATTCCTATTTAAAGCTAAATACTTACCTGTAAAATAAATCCTAATATAGCTACAATATAAATTATAATTATATTATAGCTATTTTAGGATTAATATTTATTTTACAGGTAACTTTGTATTTATTTTAACCAGGTACAATAGCTATTAAATAGTTAAGAACTATTTAATAGCTAAAATAGTTAAAATAATTACAAAATCACCTGTAAAATAAATCCTAACCTAAGTTACAATTAAACCTAACACTATACTATCAATAAATTAATTAAATACAATACCTACAAATAACTACAATGAAATAAACTATCTAAAGTACAAAAAATAAAAAAATATTTACAAACATAAGAAAAATATTACAACAATTTTAAACTAATTACACCTACTCTAAGCCCCTTAATAAAATAACAAAGCCCCCCAAAATAAAAAAATGCCCTACCCTATTCTAAATTACTAAAGTTCAAAGCTCTTTTACCTTACCAGCCCTGAACAGGGCCCTTTGCGGGGCATGCCCCAAGAAGTTCAGCTCTTTTGCCTGTAAAAAAAAAAACATACAATACCCCCCCCCCAACATTACAACCCACCACCCACATACCCCTAATCTAACCCAAACCCCCCTTAAATAAACCTAACACTAAGCCCCTGAAGATCTTCCTACCTTATCTTCACCATACCAGGTTCATATATATATGGAGAAAGCGCCTGTTTGGCGTGAAACGCGTCAGTTGACGTCATCACTGTTTCCGTTCCTGTGTCTGTAAGCAAGTTGTGAGTTTTCCTTATACACGTTTCAAGTATGGACTTTTAAACAGTATCAATAAATGTTTTGACTTTTAACAAGTGCTGTTCTTAGTGTTGAATTCAAGCTTATACTATTGACATATTCACCATTGGTGTTCTAGCTGCAGGGAGTCTTTTTTCTTTTCCCTTGATTCAAACAGTGAATTGCTTAGAGGACAGACCTCCACGCTGAGTGCCGGAACTCCGGAAGCTTTACCTGTTATCACGCTGTGAGGACGACAGCGTTTGGATCTCCCCCAGCTAAGTACTTTACCTCTAGACTCTCCTTTGCATTCTGTTTTGTGTGTATATATATATATATATATATATATGTGTGTGTGTATATATATATACGTATATGTATGTGTATATATATATATATATATATATATATGTATGTGTGTATATACTATGCAAAAAAGGCAGCACTCACTGGTCATTTGTAAGTAAAATTTAGCTTTTAATAATACAAAAAGTTAAAATCTTGGGAAAAAACATATACATATATATATATATATATATATATATATATATATATACACATATATATATATATATATATATATATAATCAAGAACAATTTAGGAAAGGACGCAGTTGCTAGTGTGAGTTGGTTGGTTGCGTAAGGGCTTAAATGTCCAAGCAACTTAAATTTAAATATGGTGCAGACCCTTAGTTTAAATGTATCATGTACACAAAAGAGACGTACCTGGAATATAATCCTGGTACCAAAAAAGACAGGGTTTCAGCATTCTTTTAGAAAAACTCACAAATCACTCTAATGTAATTCAATAGCTTTAATAGTGGCAGCCAAATCCCACACAACATGGGAATAAATCCATGTAAATATTAAAACACATAAGCATACAAGTTCGACTCATGAATGACAGTTCAAAAGAACCTGACCGGTCAGGGGTACACGAAAAAGCACATGTGTGGCGAAATGTAAATAGCAGTAGTATTGCTTAAGCACAGGTTTTTATAGTGAACCACTACACCCAACTACCTCAGAACCTCCCAAGTAAAGGTCATGGAAGGTATATCCTGGGCAGATATATGAACCGGGATCTAAGTGGTAAACACTGCAAAGCCTGTGTCAGGCACCTTGTAGAAAGTGATTTCACAGTTAGAAATGAATACTGTTACTGCAATGTACAAAATATAGGCTATTATATCAAGTGAGACCTCCTCTGGCTTTGCTACACCCAGCTGCTTACAGCACCCCTGCAGTTATGGGGCTACTTGCTGCGCAGGTTACAAAGGGGATCTAAGCAAGCCAGCAGGTGAGCCCCCTGAATATATACATAGGTAGACAAGTGGGTAACAATTGTAGAGGTAACACAATTCATGCAATATTGATTACATTCGCATTGTGCATACACATATCCACAGAAGAAGTCTGCAAAGCAAGATGCAAAGATGTTAGCATGAAGATGTCGCAGGTGCATTAGTGTTTTCACATGCAGGCAAATAAGAGTCAAGTTGTAGTTAGTAGAGCACAGTCTAAGCAAGAAATGTATGACTCCAAGCGAAGACAGGTATCAAGGTATTAGTCTCAGTGAAAGACAAAACAGCGCCTTCTCCAACTTAACAAAATGCCATTATTTTCTTCAACATGGTCACCTATTCCATATCAGTATATTTCAGGTGTCAACATGTCACACTTATACGACCTTGCTTTCAGATGTTGTTGTGTCCAATATCCACAGGGGTATGTATTGTCCCCACTTGTTAGCATTCCATGCCGGTAGCGATCTCCATCGCAAACGCCAAACACAGCGGTGCTCCACGTGTGTCATGTGACCTGGTCGGCTCCACCAATGCCGACGCGCGTTTCACCCGCTCGACTGGAATTCAGACCGGGCTTCGTCAGGGCGTAATACTGCTTTGATCCATGCGTCCTGTTATATAGATCAATAATGTTGTGCCTCTGCTGGAAGGTGAAAGTTTCACATGCTGCTACAGGCAGCTTTCAATCTTATGTGATTGCTATTATTTACAACCTTATGTTTCAAATTTACAAGAAGCAAAACCAAGGTTAGAAATGTTACATATTTTACCTCAAACATTTATACTTGGTTGCTACAGTTAAAAACATTACAATCTGTCATTCAAGAAACAACATGTTCTTTATATTTTTATTGTCTTATGTCTTGTAGAATCTGCTTATTTTTGGTTAGGTAGAATGGAGTGTAAAAGCAAAACACCTCTCCATATCAACACTCCCCTCTTCCTTAAATACAGTCTCATAGGAAGCAGGCCATATCTAATTTATCATTGAGACCATTTGGAATTTGTATCCCAAGGATTGATATCCACCTGCACTCCTTTCTCAGGAGGGTTTTATCATTATCTCCTCCTCTCCCATTTATGATGCCTTTGTCTATGCCCACGAATCTGAGTGAATCAGGATTGCAATTATGCGCCAACTCAAAGTGTTTTGCCACATTGCTTTTAGGATTTTTATTCTTTACGTCATCTCTATGTTCTGAGATGCGGTCCTTTATCGCCCTCCTCGTTTTTCCCACATAGAAAAGTGGGCAATCGCAGGACAGCAGGTATACGACCCCCTCAGTATCACAGTTCATGAAATGTTTTAGTCTATAAGTTTTTCCCGTATTTGTTCTGAACTCTTTTGTCTTGCGCATAAATTTACATGTTACACATTTTCCACAGGGATAATTGCCTATGGATCTATGTTTTGTAAGCCAATTACTTTGTCCTGTTTTGGACAAGTATTGGCTCCTCACCAACTTATCTTTAAGATTAGGTGCCCGTCTGGCAGTGATATTGGAAAAATCACCTACTTCCTTTCTGACCCCTATGTCACTGGTAAGGATATGCCAATTCTTTGCAAGAATGCCTTTCAAAGAGTTCCAGTGGCAATTATAATCAGTGATTAGTCTTATCTTAGATTCATTATTCTTTGGTGTGGGCAAAATAAGTTTCTCCCTGTCCATGTGTAGAGCATTATTAAATGCCCCTTTAACCACTCTCTTGGAATACCCTCTAGTCAGGAATCTTTGTTCCATTTCTGACGCATGTTTCAGATATTTCTCTTTGCTAGAGCAATTCCTACGAAGCCTTAGGAATTGGCCTTTGGGTATTCCTTTCTTTAGATGGCTGGGATGGTGGCTAGAGGCAATCAACAGGCTATTGGTCGCAGTGGATTTGCGAAAGTTCTCAGTTGAAACTACCCCTTTTTCCAGTTTCACTTCAATGTCTAAAAAGGCAATTGCCTCTTTACTAGACTGGACAGTAAGAGAGATGTTTCTATCATTTACATTTAGGGTGTCAACAAATTCTTTTAAGAGGCTCTCAGAGCCCTCCCAGATGAGGAAAATGTCGTCCACATATCTCAACCTTATGTGGATGTTTTCCTCAAATAGGGGGCTCTGAAAGACCTCTTCCATTTCCCATACGCCTAGATGTAGGCAGGCGTAGGTAGGAGCACAAGTGGCCCCCATCGCAGTGCCTCTTAGTTGTTTGTATATCTTGTTGTCGAACATAAATACATTATTTGTTAATACAAATCTAAGTAGCTCGACAACAAAGTCTGTGTGCTTTTGGGCATAATTTCCTCTTGTCATGAGGAAATGTTTACTTGCCTCAATGCCCACTTCATGCGGGATAGACGAATACAGACCTTCAACATCAAGACAAACCAACAGTGCCCCTTTCGGAACACTCAAGCCTTCAACCTTTCTCAGGAAATCTGCTGTGTCTAGGACAAATGAGGGCATGGTCGTAAGGAAGGGTCTTAGAAAGTGGTCTATGTAGTTTCCAAGGTTTTCAGTTAAGCTCCCAATGCCTGCTATTATGGGGCGGCCAGGTGGATTTTTAGGGTTCTTATGTATCTTGGGGATACAGTAAAAAAACTGGCATTATTGGATGATCAGGATAGAGATACTTAAATTCAGATAGGGTTATTACACCTTTGTCCTTTGCTCCTTTTAAGACAAAAAACAGTGCATTTTGTATAGAGGAAGTAGGATTAAATGTGAGACATTGATATTGTCTCTTATCCAATAACTGTCTTTTTACCTCTAGAATGTACATCTGCTCATCCCATAGAACCAGATTGCCGCCTTTGTCGGCCGCCTTTATGACCACCCCTTTGGCATTCATTAGGTCATTGAGAGCTTTTCTTTCGGCTTCATGACAAGAGGAAATTATGCCCAAAAGCACACAGACTTTGTTGTCGAGCTACTTAGATTTGTATTAACAAATAATGTATTTATGTTCGACAACAAGATATACAAACAACTAAGAGGCACTGCGATGGGGGCCACTTGTGCTCCTACCTACGCCTGCCTACATCTAGGCGTATGGGAAATGGAAGAGGTCTTTCAGAGCCCCCTATTTGAGGAAAACATCCACATATGGTTGAGATATGTGGACGACATTTTCCTCATCTGGGAGGGCTCTGAGAGCCTCTTAAAAGAATTTGTTGATACCCTAAATGTAAATGATAGAAACATCTCTCTTACTGTCCAGTCTAGTAAAGAGGCAATTGCCTTTTTAGACATTGAAGTGAAACTGGAAAAAGGGGTAGTTTCAACTGAGAACTTTCGCAAATCCACTGCGACCAATAGCCTGTTGATTGCCTCTAGCCACCATCCCAGCCATCTAAAGAAAGGAATACCCAAAGGCCAATTCCTAAGGCTTCGTAGGAATTGCTCTAGCAAAGAGAAATATCTGAAACACGCGTCAGAAATGGAACAAAGATTCCTGACTAGAGGGTATTCCAAGAGAGTGGTTAAAGGGGCATTTAATAATGCTCTACACATGGACAGGGAGAAACTTATTTTGCCCACACCAAAGAATAATGAATCTAAGATAAGACTAATCACTGATTATAATTGCCACTGGAACTCTTTGAAAGGCATTCTTGCAAAGAATTGGCATATCCTTACCAGTGACATAGGGGTCAGAAAGGAAGTAGGTGATTTTTCCAATATCACTGCCAGACGGGCACCTAATCTTAAAGATAAGTTGGTGAGGAGCCAATATTGTCCAAAACAGGACAAAGTAATTGGCTTACAAAACATAGATCCATAGGCAATTATCCCTGTGGAAAATGTGTAACATGTAAATTTATGCGCAAGACAAAAGAGTTCAGAACAAATACGGGAAAAACTTATAGACTAAAACATTTCGTGAACTGTGATACTGAGGGGGTCGTATACCTGCTGTCCTGCGATTGCCCACTTTTCTATGTGGGAAAAATGAGGAGGGCGATAAAGGACCGCATCTCAGAACATAGAGATGACGTAAAGAATAAAAATCCTAAAAGCAATGTGGCAAAACACTTTGAGTTGGCGCATAATTGCAATCCTGATTCACTCAGATTCGTGGGCATAGACAAAGGCATCATAAACGGGAGAGGAGGAGATAATGATAAAACCCTCCTGAGAAAGGAATGCAGGTGGATATCAATCCTTGGGACACAAATTCCAAATGGTCTCAATGATAAATTAGATATGGCCTGCTTCCTATGAGACTGTATTTAAGGAAGAGTGGAGTGTTGATATGGAGAGGTGTTTTGCTTTTACACTCCATTCTACCTAACCAAAAATAAGCAGATTCTACAAGACATAAGACAATAAAAATATAAAGAACATGTTGTTTCTTGAATGACAGATTGTAATGTTTTTAACTGTAGCAACCAAGTATAAATGTTTGAGGTAAAATATGTAACATTTCTAACCTTGGTTTTGCTTCTTGTAAATTTGAAACATAAGGTTGTAAATAATAGCAATCACATAAGATTGAAAGCTGCCTGTAGCAGCATGTGAAACTTTCACCTTCCAGCAGAGGCACAACATTATTGATCTATATAATAGGACGCATGGATCAAAGCAGTATTACGCCCTGACGAAGCCCGGTCTGAATTCCAGTTGAGCGGGTGAAACGCGCGTCGGCATTGGTGGAGCCGACCAGGTCACGTGACACACGTGGAGCACCGCTGTGTTTGGCGTTTGCGATGGAGATCGCTACCGGCATGGAATGCTAACAAGTGGGGACAATACATACCCCTGTGGATATTGGACACAACAACATCTGAAAGCAAGGTCGTATAAGTGTGACATGTTGACACCTGAAATATACTGATATGGAATAGGTGACCATGTTGAAGAAAATAATGGCATTTTGTTAAGTTGGAGAAGGCGCTGTTTTGTCTTTCACTGAGACTAATACCTTGATACCTGTCTTCGCTTGGAGTCATACATTTCTTGCTTAGACTGTGCTCTACTAACTACAACTTGACTCTTATTTGCCTGCATGTGAAAACACTAATGCACCTGCGACATCTTCATGCTAACATCTTTGCATCTTGCTTTGCAGACTTCTTCTGTGGATATGTGTATGCACAATGCGAATGTAATCAATATTGCATGAATTGTGTTACCTCTACAATTGTTACCCACTTGTCTACCTATGTATATATTCAGGGGGCTCACCTGCTGGCTTGCTTAGATCCCCTTTGTAACCTGCGCAGCAAGTAGCCCCATAACTGCAGGGGTGCTGTAAGCAGCTGGGTGTAGCAAAGCCAGAGGAGGTCTCACTTGATATAATAGCCTATATTTTGTACATTGCAGTAACAGTATTCATTTCTAACTGTGAAATCACTTTCTACAAGGTGCCTGACACAGGCTTTGCAGTGTTTACCACTTAGATCCCGGTTCATATATCTGCCCAGGATATACCTTCCATGACCTTTACTTGGGAGGTTCTGAGGTAGTTGGGTGTAGTGGTTCACTATAAAAACCTGTGCTTAAGCAATACTACTGCTATTTACATTTCGCCACACATGTGCTTTTTTGTGTACCCCTGACCGGTCAGGTTCTTTTGAACTGTCATTCATGAGTCGAACTTGTATGCTTATGTGTTTTAATATTTACATGGATTTATTCCCATGTTGTGTGGGATTTGGCTGCCACTATTAAAGCTATTGAATTACATTAGAGTGATTTGTGAGTTTTTCTAAAAGAGTGCTGAAACCCTGTCTTTTTTGGTACCAGGATTATATTCCAGGTACGTCTCTTTTGTGTACATGATATATATATATATATATATATATATATATATATATATATATATACAGTGGATATAAAAAGTCTACACTCCCCTGTTAAAATGTCAGGTTTCTGTGATGTAAAAAAATGAGACAAAGATTAATAATTTCAGAACTTTTTCCACCTTTAATGTGACCTATAAACTGTACAACTCAATTGAAAAACAAACTGAAATATTTTAGGTAAAGGGAAATAAAAAAAAAAAAAAAATAATATGGTTGCATAAGTGTGAACACCCTTTTATAACTGGGGATGTAGATGTGTTCAGAATTAAGCAATCACATTCAAAATCATGTTAGATAGGAGTCAGTACACACCTGTCATCATTTAACGTGCCTCTGATTAACTCCAAATAAAGTTCAGCTGTTCTAGTAGGTCTTTTCTGACATTTTGTTAGTCGCATCCTACAGCAAAAGCCATGGTCCGCAGAGAGCATCTAAAGCATCAGAGGGATCTCATTGTTAAAAGGTATCAGTCAGGAGAAGGGTACAAAAGAATTTCCAAGGCATTAGATATACCATGGAACACAGTGAAGACAGTCATCATCAAGTGAAGAAAATATGGTGCAACAGTGACATTACCAAGAACTGGATATCCCTCCAAAATTGATGAAAAGATGAGAAGAAAACTGGTCTGGGAGGCTGCCAAGAGCCCTACAGCAACATTAAAGGAGCTGCAGGAATATCTGGCAAGTTCTGGCTGTGTGGTACATGTGACAACAATCGCCCGTATTCTTCATATATCTGGGCTATGGGGTAGAGTGGCAAGGTGGAAGCCTTTTCTTACAAAAAAGGCCCGGCTAAATTTTGCAAAAACACATCTGAAGTTTCCCAAAAGCATGTTGCAAAAGGTGTTATGGTCTGATGAAACCAAAGTTTAACTTTTTGGCCATAATTCCAAAAGATATGTTTGGCGCAAAAACACTGCATATCACCAAATGAACACCATACCCACAGCGAAGCATGGTGGTGTCAGCATCATGCTTTGGGGCTGTTTTTCTTCAGCTGGAACTGGGGCCTTAGTCAAGGTAGAGGGAATAATGAACAGTTCCAAATACCATACAATATTGGCACAAAACCTTCAGGCTTCTGCTAGAAAGTTGAACATGAAGAGGAACTTCATCTTTCAGCATGACAACGACCCAAAGCATACATCCAAATCAACAAAGGAATGGCTTCACCAGAAGGAGATTAAAGTTTTTGGATGGCCCAGCCAGA
>NC_069499.1:834680612-834798112 GCF_027579735.1 Bombina bombina
TACGCATCAAAAAACTCAGTCAGAGGTTCATTTTCTTCCTGCATGATCCGGTTCATCTCTACAGAACTCAGGGATCTTCAAAGCTTGTTTTGAGGGAGGTAATCATTCACAGCAGAGCTGTGAAGATTGTAGTTGACTGTGATAAAAACGTTTATTTGTGTATTTTTTTCTGCTGTCAGGGTTAGTTATCCTTTGCTAATGGGAACAATCCTTTGCTAAAATTGTATATTTCTTACAAAGATTTGATGCTATAATTTATTTATTTCAACTGTCATAATTTTTTCTGTGCTTCTTATAGGCACAGTTCGTTTTCATATTATTGTAAATTACTTGAAAAGCATTTCCAAGTTGCTAGTTAATTGCTAGTGTGTTAAACATGTCTGATTCAGAGGAAGATACATGTGCTATATGTGCTAATGCCAAAGTGGAGCCCAATAGAAATTTATGTACTAACTGTATTGATGCTACTTTAAATAAAAGTAAATCTGTACAAATTGAACATATTTCACCAAACAACGAGGGGAGAGTTATGCCGACTAACTCGCCTCACGTGTCAGTACCTGCATCTCCCGCTCGGGAGGTGCGTGATATTGTAGCGCCGAGTACATCTGGGCGGCCATTACAAATCACATTACAGGATATGGCTACTGTTATGACTGAAGTTTTGGCTAAATTACCAGAACTGAGAGGTAAGCGTGGTCACTCTGGGGTGAGAACAGAGTGCGCTGATAATATTAGGGCCATGTCAGACACTGCGTCACAGGTGGCAGAACATGAGGACGGAGAACTTCATTCTGTGGGTGACGGTTCTGATCCAAACAGACTGGATTCAGATATTTCAAATTTTAAATTTAAGCTGGAAAACCTCCGTGTATTACTAGGGGAGGTGTTAGCGGCTCTGAATGATTGTAACACAGTTGCAATACCAGAGAAAATGTGTAGGTTGGATAGATATTTTGCGGTACCGGCGAGTACTGATGTTTTTCCTATACCTAAGAGACTTACTGAAATTGTTACTAAGGAGTGGGATAGACCCGGTGTGCCGTTCTCACCCCCTCCGATATTTAGAAAAATGTTTCCAATAGACGCCACCACACGGGACTTATGGCAAACGATCCCTAAGGTGGAGGGAGCAGTTTCTACTTTAGCTAAGCGTACCACTATCCCGGTGGAGGATAGCTGTGCTTTTTCAGATCCAATGGATAAAAAATTAGAGGGTTACCTTAAGAAAATGTTTGTTCAACAAGGTTTTATATTGCAACCTCTTGCATGTATTGCGCCTGTCACGGCTGCAGCAGCATTTTGGTTTGAGTCTCTGGAAGAGACACTTGAATCATCTACACTAGATGAGATTACACACAAACTTAAAGCCCTTAAGTTAGCTAACTCATTTATTTCAGATGCCGTAGTACATTTAACTAAACTTACGGCTAAGAATTCCGGATTCGCCATTCAGGCACGCAGAGCACTGTGGCTAAAATCCTGGTCAGCTGATGTTACTTCTAAATCTAAATTGCTTAATATACCTTTCAAAGGGCAGACCTTATTCGGGCCCGGGTTGAAAGAGATTATCGCTGACATTACAGGAGGTAAAGGCCATGCCCTGCCTCAGGACAAAGCGAAAGCTAAGGCTAGACAGTCTAATTTTCATTCCTTTCGTAATTTCAAAGCAGGAGCAGCATCAACTTCCTCTGCACCAAAACAGGAAGGAGCTGTTGCTCGCTACAGACAAGGCTGGAAACCTAACCAGTCCTGGAACAAGGGCAAGCAGGCCAGGAAACCTGCTGCTGCCCCTAAGACAGCATGAATCGAGGGCCCCCGATCCGGGACCGGATCTAGTGGGGGGCAGACTTTCTCTCTTCGCCCAGGCTTGGGCAAGAGATGTTCAGGATCCCTGGGCGTTAGAGATCATATCTCAGGGATACCTTCTGGACTTCAAATCCTCTCCCCCAAGAGGGAGATTTCATCTGTCAAGGTTGTCAACAAACCAAACAAAGAAGGAAGCGTTTCTACGCTGCGTACAAGATCTTTTATTAATGGGAGTGATCCATCCAGTTCCGCGGTCGGAACAAGGACAAGGGTTTTACTCAAATCTGTTTGTAGTTCCCAAGAAAGAGGGAACTTTCAGGCCAATCTTGGATTTAAAGATCCTAAACGAATTCCTAAGAGTTCCATCGTTCAAGATGGAAACTATTCGAACAATTTTGCCCATGATCCAAGAGGGTCAGTACATGACCACAGTGGATTTAAAGGATGCTTACCTTCACATACCGATTCACAGAAATCATTACCGGTATCTAAGGTTTGCCTTTCTAGACAGGCATTAACAGTTTGTAGCTCTTCCATTCGGATTGGCTACGGCTCCAAGAATCTTCACAAAGGTTCTGGGTACTCTTCTGGCGGTACTAAGACCGCGAGGAATTTCGGTAGCTCCGTACCTAGACGACATTCTGATACAAGCTTCAAGCTTTCAAACTGCCAAGTCTCATACAGAGTTAGTACTGGCATTTCTAAGGTCGCATGGATGGAAGGTGAACGAAAAGAAGAGTTCTCTCTTTCCACTCACAAGAGTTCCCTTCTTGGGGACTCTGATAGATTCTGTAGAAATGAAGATTTACCTGACAGAAGACAGGTTAACAAAGCTTCAAAATGCATGCCGTGTCCTTCATTCCATTCAACACCCGTCAGTAGCTCAATGCATGGAGGTGATCGGATTAATGGTAGCGGCAATGGACATAGTCCCCTTTGCACGCCTACATCTCAGACCGCTGCAATTGTGCATGCTAAGTCAGTGGAATGGGGATTACTCAGATTTTTCCCCCACTCTGAATCTGAATCAAGAGACCAGAAATTCTCTTCTATGGTGGCTTTATCGGCCACATCTGTCCAGGGGGATGCCTTTCAGCAGGCCAGACTGGACAATTGTAACAACAGACGCCAGCCTACTAGGTTGGGGCGCTGTCTGGAATTCTCTGAAGGCTCAGGGACTATGGAATCAGGAGGAGAGTCTCCTTCCAATAAACATTCTGGAATTGAGAGCAGTTCTCAATGCCCTTCTGGCTTGGCCCCAGTTAACAACTCGGGGGTTCATCAGGTTTCAGTCGGACAACATCACGACTGTAGCTTACATCAACCATCAGGGAGGGACAAGAAGCTCCCTAGCAATGATGGAAGTATCAAAGATAATTCGCTGGGCAGAGTCTCACTCTTGCCACCTGTCTGCAATCCACATCCCGGGAGTGGAGAACTGGGAGGCGGATTTCTTAAGTCGTCAGACTTTTCATCCGGGGGAGTGGGAACTTCATCCGGAGGTCTTTGCCCAAATACTTCGACGTTGGGGCAAACCAGAGATAGATCTCATGGCGTCTCGTCAGAACGCCAAGCTTCCTCGCTACGGGTCCAGATCCAGGGATCCGGGAGCGGTTCTGATAGATGCTCTGACAGCACCTTGGACCTTCAAGATGGCTTATGTGTTTCCACCCTTCCCGATGCTTCCTCGATTGATTGCCAGAATCAAACAGGAGAGAGCATCAGTGATTCTAATAGCACCTGCATGGCCACGCAGGACTTGGTATGCAGATCTAGTGGACATGTCATCCTGTCTGCCTTGGTCTCTACCTCTGAAACAGGACCTTCTGATCCAGGGTCCATTCAAACATCAAAATCTAACTTCTCTGAAGCTGACTGCTTGGAAATTGAACGCTTGATTTTATCAAAACGTGGGTTTTCTGAGCCAGTTATTGATACCTTAATACAGGCTAGGAAGCCTGTTACCAGAAGGATTTACCATAAAATATGGCGTAAATACTTATATTGGTGCGAATCCAAGAGTTACTCATGGAGTAAGGTTAGGATTCCAAGGATATTGTCTTTTCTACAAGAAGGTTTAGAAAAGGGTCTATCCGCTAGTTCCTTAAAGGGACAGATTTCAGCTCTGTCCATTCTTTTACACAAACGTCTGTCAGAAGTTCCGGATGTTCAAGCTTTTTGTCAGGCTTTAGCTAGGATCAAGCCTGTGTTTAAAACTGTTGCTCCGCCATGGAGTTTGAACTTAGTTCTTAATGTTTTACAGGGTGTTCCGTTTGAACCCCTTCATTCCATTGATATCAAGTTGTTATCTTGGAAAGTTCTGTTTTTAATGGCTATTTCCTCGGCTCGAAGAGTCTCTGAGTTATCTGCCTTACATTGTGATTCTCCTTATCTGATTTTTCATTCAGACAAGGTAGTTCTGCGTACTAAACCTGGGTTCCTACCTAAGGTGGTCACTAACAGGAATATCAATCAAGAGATTGTTGTTCCATCTTTGTGTCCTAATCCTTCCTCGAAGAAGGAACGTCTGCTACACAATCTAGATGTAGTCCGTGCCCTGAAATTTTATCTACAGGCAACTAAGGATTTTCGTCAAACGTCTTCCCTGTTTGTCGTTTATTCTGGCCAGAGGAGAGGTCAAAAAGCTTCGGCTACCTCTCTCTCTTTTTGGCTTCGTAGCATAATACGATTAGCCTATGAGACTGCTGGACAGCAGCCTCCTGAAAGAATTACAGCTCATTCTACTAGAGCTGTGGCTTCCACTTGGGCCTTTAAGAATGAGGCTTCTGTTGAACAGATTTGCAAGGCTGCAACTTGGTCTTCTCTTCATACTTTTTCCAAATTTTACAAATTTGACACTTTTGCTTCTTCGGAGGCTGTTTTTGGGAGAAAGGTTCTTCAGGCAGTGGTTCCCTCCGTATAAAGAGCCTGCCTGTCCCTCCCGTCATCCGTGTACTTTTGCTTTGGTATTGGTATCCCAGAAGTAATGATGACCCGTGGACTGACCACACTTAACAGGAGAAAACAAAATTTATGCTTACCTGATAAATTCATTTCTCCTGTAGTGTGGTCAGTCCACGGCCCGCCCTGTTTTTTATGGCAGGCTAAAAAATTTTTGGATTATACTCCAGTCACCACTACACCCTTGGGCTTCTCCTTTCTCGTTGGTCCTTTGGTCGAATGACTGGAGGTGACGTAGAGGGGAGGAGATATATAGCAGCTCTGCTGGGTGAATCCTCTTGCACTTCCTGTAGGGGAGGAGATAATATCCCAGAAGTAATGATGACCCGTGGACTGACCACACTACAGGAGAAATGAATTTATCAGGTAAGCATAAATTTTGTTTTTGTGCGTAATGGAGGATTTTAAACTCACCTTTTACCCCCTCCCAATTTTAAATGTTGTTGTATTTTGCCCAGAATCAACTTCACCCAGCAGTGAGTCAAGCCTTCTCCCAGCTGATGAGTAGCAATTAATACAAAACAGTCTGTCCTGGGATGGTTATGAATCACTGCACTAACCCTAGCTAAGCTTATAAGCTGTGTGAACAGCGATGCTTTGGCATAAAGGGAACCTGCTGAAAAGCAGACTTGAAGTAAAAAGGTGTGTCATTATGAACTTAATTTGCATATCTACCCATATCTGGCACAAACTATTAATGGTCATATATAAATAAATAGGTGAGAATACTAAATGAATGCATCAAACACATCTTTTAATAATACAGAAGCAATTGCAAAGTTACTTATCAAATCTACTAAACTCCTACACTTAGAAGGATATGAAAATAGAAGCCACTAAAGCGGTAACAAAATAAATAAATAAATAGCCACAACATATATAGCAGAAAAGGGTACCCTTATCATAGAAAAAAAAATGGTAAAAGAGAGCTCCCTATAGGCAAAACACCGGATATACAAATATGTTCCTTCTTTCAAAACTGCACTTCCATAATAACAGGATAAGTTCTTAATACCGTTGGAGATGCTCAATAAGTAAGCAAGCAGTTAGAGTCACTGATACTGCACATCCACTCATGACAGGAAAAGTTCTTAATGCAGTTGTAAATGCTCAGTTAGTAAGCAAGCAGTAAACATAGCTGAAGCTGTACATCCATTCATGACAAATAAAGTTCTTAATGCAGCGAGAATGCTTGGTTAGTAAGCAAGCAGTTAGAGTAGCTGAAACTGTACATCCACATATGACTGAAAAGAATCTTGATACAGCTAAAGAATCCCAGATAGTAAGCAAGCAGAAAAGGTAACTGTTTAAGCAGTCTCCCCAAAGCTGATATCACAGTCTACTGGCAGAATCGAAGCTTAAATTAAGGCAGGGTAGATGAGTCAGAATATGTGGTTCACACCATACGTTCTTAACTGACACTAAATTTGTCCATGGTTATCCGTGACAAAGCTGACCATATGACTTACCCTCCTGTTAGATTAACATTGCGCTCTGTCATACAGCTATCAATAGGGGGCTGGTTGCTAATAAAACAGACCTTGTGCTTACCAATTCCGTTGAGGGTATATATTGCTGTGCATACACATCCTTAATGGAGTCACCTGGATCCCGTATGTGCAGTTAGTCTGGTGTTTGCTAATCTGCTGTAGAAAAGTGTAGCTGTTTAACGCCTTGCTACATTTTCACCCCTACAGGCACGGGGCTTCATCCGGCTAAATCTGATGCCGTCATTACCACTCAACGCCCTTTTTAAACAGTAAGACCCCCGCCTTCTTTTGCCCAGTGAATATATTTATAAACAACAAAAATGAATATATACATTGTATACCACTTGTGGCTATGTGTGGCTTGTTAAAGATTTTTACCTTTTAATTGCAATTGCAAAAGAGACACTTAATAACCATAAAAAGAAAACAGAGCAAAATAAATAAATATATATATATATATATATATATATATATATACACAGAGAAAAAAAAACCCTAATAAATTTAGTGTAATTTATTTAATATGGATAATGTGATATAAGCTATTGTAGTGCCTTATACAAATTCTAGAAGGGAGATTATCAACCTAAAAAGGGGGCAGAGTTCAATTCCTCATTCATTCCATTTGGTTTTAAAGAGCCCAAATTGAATATCCACTTACATTCTTTTTGTAATAAAAGTTTATCCAAATTGCCACCTCTTTCATTTAATTTGACTCGTTCAAGACCTCTGAATTGTAAACTCTCTTCATTACTATTGTGATTGAAATAGAAGTGTCTAGCTACACTACTTGTTTTTATATATTTATTTTTTATATCTCTTTTATGTTCCTTAATTCTTTCTTTGAGTTCACAATAGGCTTTTCCTATGTAATACCTGGGGCAGTTGCACTGAAGCATATATACCACCCCTTCTGTTTTACATGTTATATGTCCTCTTACTTTGTGTATTTGCCCTGTAGTGTCGCAAAAAACATTGTCCCTTAGCAAATTGTCACAAACAGAGCATTTTGTACATCTAAAATTCCCATATTTTATATTTATTAAGCCACACTTGACTATCTGAATTTTCAAACAGACTGTTAACCAATCTGTCTTTTAAATTCGTTGCTCTCCTAGGTGTAAAATTTGGTCTTGCCCCAACCATTATCTCTATTGGCTTATCTAGGATTAGGACATGCCAATGTTTTCTTAAAATAGAGGCCACAGTACCACATTGTTCATTAAAGGTACTATAATTCGGATGACATTGTCATTCTCACTTAATTTTGGATTATATAAAAGATTATTACGATCACTGTTTCGCGCTTTAGAAAAGGCTTGCTTTAGAGTTTTATGAGGATAACCTCTCTCTTTAAATCTTAATTCAAGGGCTTTAGCTTGCATTTTAAAACTTTCTAGATTAGTACAGTTCCTACGATGCCTTAAATATTGTCCCTATGGTATATTCTTTAATAGATGTGGTGGATGATGACTATTAGCATGTAATATTGTATTTCCAGCTGTACTTTTCCGAAATGTTTCTGTTATAATCTCAGTATCACTTTTCTTAATTTTCAAGTCGAAAAAGTCTATTTCGCTTTTACTCCAAGAGTAAGTGAATTTTAGATTGAAATCAATTACTATTTAGTCTTTCCATAAAATCTGCCAATTGTTCAACAGTCCCTTCCCAGAACATTATAATATCATCAATAAATCTGAGCCGTATACTAATATGACCCAGATCAAGATTAGATGCATCAAGTATTATGTCACGTTCCCAACCTCCTAAATACAAGCAGGCATAAGTAGGGGCACAGCAAGTGCCCATTGCTGTGCCCAAGATTTGTTCATAATATTTTTGTTGGTTCACAAAAGTTATGATTCAAGATGAATCTTAGTAACTCCAACACAAAATCAGTATGTTTTTTGTATTTAACTCCTCTTTCATCGAGAAATCTTTTTATCTGACTTATTCCTTTTTCATGTGGAATCGAAGAATAGAGCTGTTCAACATCAATAGTCACCAAAATAGTGTCCTTTTTAACAAAGGTTCCATTAAGTTTCTTGAGGACATCTAATGTATCTTGAATATAAGAAGGTAGGGAACTCAAAAAGGGTCGTAGACAGTAGTCCACATATTCTGAAATATTTTCAGTTAATTAATTTATACCAGCAATTATAGGTGTTCCTGGAGTAGGAAGCACTTTTTTATGTATTTTAGGAATTGTATAAAATGTAGCAGTAATGGGAAATTTCTTATTTAGATAATCAAATTATCTTTTGTTTATTAAGCCCTCATTGCAGCCAAATTCTAGAATTTGTGCCAATTGATATTCCTCAGTAGGGTTGTGCTTCAAACGTTTATAATGAGATTTATCACCCAGCTGTTTAGTACATTCCTTAACATAATCTTTAGTGTTCTGTATTACTATGTTACCACCCTTGTCCGCAGGCTTGATGACTATTGATGTATCTTTCTTCAGTTCTTTAATAGCTTTTCTCTCCTGATTAGATAAATTGTCTTTTTGTCTAGTAATCTTCAGTTTAATTATATCTTGTTCCACCAGTTTAACAAAATTGTGAACTGATGGTGCCATTGACAAAGCTGACATATATTCCAATTTTTTTCCTAAATTACTGAAGCCTATGTGTTCAAATTGATCCTCGTCTCTCTCAGTAACATTTAGTGTCTAATCTTGTAATAATAATCTGTCCTGCATGTCTAACGTAGCTGCTTGTACTTTATCCTGATGTAATTTCCTTAAAACTATCTTTCTCGCAAAGAGATGTACATCCTTTACTGTGGTGAATTTGTCACAGACATTAGTTTGGGCAAAAGTTAACCCCTTTCCAAAACTTTGATTTGAGCATCGGATAATGCTTTCTGTGACAAATTCACCACCTTAATGTCTGTCAAATCATCTAACTTTTCTCTTTCCTCTGATTTCTCAGAGGATATCTTGTTTTGTCTTGAATATGACTGTCTTCTTTGTTTCCCCCCTCTATTGGTTCTTTTGGTAAAACAGTCCTCCCCTCCTGTTTCTTCTATATGTATTTCTTCTATTTCCTTTCTTTGAAGCCTCTGAGTCTGTACTTGTCATATATAATTGGGCATAATCATAAACCTTATTCTCTTGATAGTCATTCCAATCTCTTTGATATTTTAATTTTTTTCTAAATTTTATTGCATCCTGAATTTTCCTAACTTCTAGTTTAGCTACCTCCATTAATTTAGAATATTGCTCCTCATCTTGCCATTTCTGTAATTGTGTATTTAATATTACTATATCTTCCTGAATCTTTTTTAACCTTAAATTGTTCTCCTCCCTCATTAAATTCATCCACCCGAAGGAACAATCACTGGCGAGATTTTCCCATTTTTGTTGAAAATCATTGGGATCATTAAGATTATTTCCTGGCTTTTTTCTAATCTTTAATCCTCTTGGGATCATTTTCCCTTCAAGATATTTATCCAGGCTTGTTACTTCCCATTTTAATTTTTGTTCTTTTAGTACTTTGGTTTTATAGTCTTTAAAGATTTTAAATATACTCTGTTTCTCACCAGTGATAGTACCTTCAGCTGCACTACCTTGTGATACAGAGAATGTATCACTTATATCAAAATCCCACTCTGTTTAATTTATTTCTGCCATTTTAAAGTGTCTTTATATGTTTAAAACATTCAAACAGTAGACAAACACCAAATCACTTCTGTGCTCACTTCAAGCTAAAGAAAGGCTTTTCATTAGAGTCAAGATATAAATGGTTTACATGAATGATTGGCACTAGAATTAATAGGACCTAGTTAATACACACTTGCTATTATTAGGACCAAATCAAGTATGTAGTGCAACAGAGGTATATTAATATTTAAATATAATTAAGAAAAAATGATTAAGCCAACAGAAAGAGGCAATAAAATAATCATTGTCTCCACTGGAGGCTCAAAAGTATACCCATATCTGGCACAAACTATTAATGCTCATATATAAATAAATAGGTGAGAATACTAAATGAATGCATCAAACACATCTTTTAATAATACAGAAGCAATTGCAAAATTACTTATCAAATCTACTAAACTCCTACACATAAAAGGATTTGAAAATAGAAGCCACTAAAGCAGTAAAAAATAAATAAATAGATAGCCACAACATATATAGCAGAAAAGGGTACCCTTAAAATAGAAAAAAAATGGTAAAAAGGAGCTCCCTATAGGCAAAACACCGGATATACAAATATGTTCCTTCTTTCAAAACTGCACTTCCATAATAACAGGATAAGTTATTAATACCGTTAAGAACGTATGGTGTGAACCACATATTCTGACTCATCTACCCTGCCTTAATTTAAGCTTCGATTCTGCCAATAGACTGTGATATCAGCTTTGGGGAGACTGCTTAAACAGTTACCTTTTCTGCTTGCTTACTATCTGGGATTCTTAAGCTGTATCAAGATTCTTTTCAGTCATATGTGGATGTACAGTTTCAGCTACTCTAACTGCTTGCTTACTAACCAAGCATTCTCGCTGGATGTACAGCTTCAGCTATGTTAACTGTTTGCTTACTTATTGAGCATCTCCAACGGTATTAAGAACTTATCCTGTTATTATGGAAGTGCAGTTTTGAAAGAAGGAACATATTTGTATATACGGTGTTTTGCCTATAGGGAGCTCCCTTTTACCATTTTTAAAAATTTTTTTTTTCTATTTTAAGGGTACCCTTTTCTGCTATATATGTTGTGGCTATCTATCTATTTATTTATTTTTTTGTTACCGCTTTAGTGGCTTCTATTTTCATATCCTTTTATGTGTAGAAGTATAGTAGATTTGATAAGTAATTTTGCAATTGCTTCTGTATTATTAAAAGATGTGTTTGATGCATCCATTTAGTATTCTCACCTATTTATTTATATATGAGCATTAATAGTTTGTGCCAGATATGGGTATACTTTTGAGCCTCCAGTGGAGACAATGATTTTTTTATTGCCTCTTTCTGTTGGCTTAATCATTTTTTCTTGATAATATATATATATATATATATATATATATATGTATGTATAGATAATTCAAGGAAATAAGAGGCACTCACAGCACTTAGTAAACATAAATTGTATTAGTATTTTATCAACAAAGGTTCAGTCAACGTTTCGGTCCTCACAGGGACCTTTGTCAAGACTGTATCGTAATCCGTAGATGTGAGTGCCTCTTCTTTCCTTGAAGTTTCTACCTATCTACCATAGAGAGCACCCAGGCAATTAACTAATACAGTGAGTGCTTGGATCCCAAAACTACTATGTATATATATATATATATATATATATATACTGTGTGTATATACAGGGAGTGCAGAATTATTAGGCAAGTTGTATTTTTGAGGATTAATTTTATTATTGAACAACAACCATGTTCTCAATGAACCCAAAAAACTCATTAATATCAAAGCTGAATAAGAGCAAGGAGAAAAATGCAGCACTCGGGGGACACCAACTTAAGATTAAAAGTCAAAACTTTATTCCATAGTTTAAAAATACAGGTAGGATCAGGGAATTAACCCCTTACGCGTTTCGTGCTCCGCCTGAGCACTTAGTCATAGGGATGTTTGCTTAAACCGGACATGGCCTATTTAAAGGCACAGTGTCCAATCAAGCAATGTGTCAGAAAAGTTTAAAAAACAATAATATAAAAGCAT
The DNA here is from genome assembly GCF_027579735.1 of Bombina bombina. NCBI lineage: Eukaryota > Metazoa > Chordata > Amphibia > Anura > Bombinatoridae > Bombina > Bombina bombina. The sequence continues at coordinate 834,692,544 of NC_069499.1, forward strand.
GTTAACATTGAACATGATCATCTTACAATATGGATGTATGAATCAGCCAAACATCAGAGAATATTAAACGTAAAATTAAACAATTATGTATCATATCAAAATTCCATAATATTAAATGCAACAACACATTGTTTCAAAAACACAATATAAACATAGATCTTATAACATTCCGTCTGCTAAAGACACTATATGTATAGAAAAGCTTTTACCCAATGCATTAAACTAACCTAGTACGTTTATGTTACGTAGAAACTGAAATCGTTGCCATATTGTGTAATGAATGCTAGAAAAAATCATCATAGCAGAGTGTTACATAACACTGAACATGGTTAGTGATATTAAATAAGGCATATATCTTGGGATGAATTAATAACCAAATAGCATAGTATGACATAGTAAAACTACTACTATTAGTACTACTACTATGCTATTTGGTTATTAATTCATCCCAAGATATATGCCTTATTTAATATCACTAACCATGTTCAGTGTTATGTAACACTCTGCTATGATGATTTTTTCTAGCATTCATTACACAATATGGCAACGATTTCAGTTTCTACGTAACATAAACGTACTAGGTTAGTTTAATGCATTGGGTAAAAGCTTTTCTATACATATAGTGTCTTTAGCAGACGGAATGTTATAAGATCTATGTTTATATTGTGTTTTTGAAACAATGTGTTGTTGCATTTAATATTATGGAATTTTGATATGATACATAATTGTTTAATTTTACGTTTAATATTCTCTGATGTTTGGCTGATTCATACATCCATATTGTAAGATGATCATGTTCAATGTTAACATGCTTTTATATTATTGTTTTTTAAACTTTTCTGACACATTGCTTGATTGGACACTGTGCCTTTAAATAGGCCATGTCCAGTTTAAGCAAACATCCCTATGACTAAGTGCTCAGGCGGAGCACGAAACGCGTAAGGGGTTAATTCCCTGATCCTACCTGTATTTTTAAACTATGGAATAAAGTTTTGACTTTTAATCTTAAGTTGGTGTCCCCCGAGTGCTGCATTTTTCTCCTTGCTCTTACACATTTTCTGCGGCTTGCGCTTAGCCGCGTTTGATTTGCACCTCACGGGGCTGTGAGCAACATACCCTATCGGCTTGGCAGCAATAGGACTCTCCCCTCTATGTCACGCTCTGTAGCGGCCTAGTCTCTCTTACTCCCATCAAAGCTGAATAGTTTTGGAAGTAGTTTTTAGTTTGTTTTTAGTTATAGCTATTTTAGGGGGATATCTGTGTGTGCAGGTGACTATTACTGTGCATAATTATTAGGCAACTTAACAAAAAACAAATATATACCCATTTCAATTATTTATTTTTACCAGTGAAACCAATATAACATCTCAACATTCACAAATATACATTTCTGACATTCAAAAACAAAACAAAAACAAATCAGTGACCAATATAGCCACCTTTCTTTGCAAGGACACTCAAAAGCCTGCCATCCATGGATTCTGTCAGTGTTTTGATCTGTTCACCATCAACATTGCGTGCAGCAGCAACCACAGCCTCCCAGACACTGTTCAGAGAGGTGTACTGTTTTCCCTCCTTGTAAATCTCACATTTGATGATGGACCACAGGTTTTCAATGGGGTTCAGATCAGGTGAACAAGGAGGCCATGTCATTAGATTTTCTTCTTTTATACCCTTTCTTGCCAGCCACGCTGTGGAGTACTTGGACGCGTGTGATGGAGCATTGTCCTGCATGAAAATCATGTTTTTCTTGAAGGATGCAGACTTCTTCCTGTACCACTGCTTGAAGAAGGTGTCTTCCAGAAACTGGCAGTAGGACTGGGAGTTGAGCTTGACTCCATCCTCAACCCGAAAAGGCCCCACAAGCTCATCTTTGATGATACCAGCCCAAACCAGTACTCCACCTCCACCTTGCTGGCGTCTGAGTCGGACTGGAGCTCTCTGCCCTTTACCAATACAGCCACGGGCCCATCCATCTGGCCCATCAAGACTCACTCTCATTTCATCAGTCCATAAAACCTTAGAAAAATCAGTCTTGAGATATTTCTTGGCCCAGTCTTGACGTTTCAGCTTGTGTGTCTTGTTCAGTGGTGGTCGTCTTTCAGCCTTTCTTACCTTGGCCATGTCTCTGAGTATTGCACACCTTGTGCTTTTGGGCACTCCAGTGATGTTGCAGCTCTGAAATATGGCCAAACTGGTGGCAAGTGGCATCTTGGCAGCTGCACGCTTGACTTTTCTCAGTTCATGGGCAGTTATTTTGCGCCTTGGTTTTTCCACACGCTTCTTGCGACCCTGTTGACTATTTTGAATGAAACGCTTGATTGTTCGATGATCACGCTTCAGAAGCTTTGCAATTTTAAGAGTGCTGCATCCCTCTGCAAGATATCTCACTATTTTTGACTTTTCTGAGCCTGTCAAGTCCTTCTTTTGACCCATTTTGCCAAAGGAAAGGAAGTTGCCTAATAATTATGCACACCTGATATAGGGTGTTGATGTCATTAGACCACACCCCTTCTCATTACAGAGATGCACATCACCTAATATGCTTAATTGGTAGTAGGCTTTCGAGCCTATACAGCTTGGAGTAAGACAACATGCATAAAGAGGATGATGTGGTCATAATACTCATTTGCCTAATAATTCTGCACTCCCTGTATATATATATATATATATATATATACATATATATGTATGTATGTGTGTATGTATGTATGTGTATGTATATGTATGTATATGTATGTATGCATGTATATGTATGTGTATGTATGTATGTATATGTATGTATATATGTATGTATGTGTATGCATGTATGTATATATGTATGTATATATGTATGTATATATATATATATGTATTTATGTATATATGTATGTGTATATGTATATGTATGTATGTATATGTATATATGGCTGGCAAGAAAGGGTATAAAAGAAGAAAATCTAATGACATGGCCTCCTTGTTCACCTGATCTGAACCCCATTGAGAACCTGTGGTCCATCATCAAATGTGAGATTTACAAGGAGGGAAAACAGTACACCTCTCTGAACAGTGTCTGGGAGGCTGTGGTTGCTGCTGCACGCAATGTTGATGGTGAACAGATCAAAACACTGACAGAATCCATGGATGGCAGGCTTTTGAGTGTCCTTGCAAAGAAAGGTGGCTATATTGGTCACTGATTTGTTTTTGTTTTGTTTTTGAATGTCAGAAATGTATATTTGTGAATGTTGAGATGTTATATTGGTTTCACTGGTAAAAATAAATAATTGAAATGGGTATATATTTGTTTTTTGTTAAGTTGCCTAATAATTATGCACAGTAATAGTCACCTGCACACACAGATATCCCCCTAAAATAGCTATAACTAAAAACAAACTAAAAACTACTTCCAAAACTATTCAGCTTTGATATTAATGAGTTTTTTGGGTTCATTGAGAACATGGTTGTTGTTCAATAATAAAATTAATCCTCAAAAATACAACTTGCCTAATAATTCTGCACTCCCTGTATATGTGTATGTATATATATATATGTGTGTGTATATATATGTATATATATATATATATGTGTGTGTGTGTATATGTATTCATATATGCATGTATATGTATGTGTATATGTATGTATATATGCATGTATATATGTATATGTGTATGTATATATGTGTGTATATATGTTTGTATATGTATATTTATGTATGTGTATATGTATGTATATATGTATGTATATATATGTGTATGTATATATGTATGTCTATATGTATGTGTATGTATATGTATGTATGTATATATGTGTGTATATGTATATATGTATGTGTGTATGTATGTGTGTATGTGAATGTGTATATGTATGTACGTGTATGTATGTGTATATGTATGTATGTATGTGTATGTATGTGTGTGTGTCTATACATACACATATACAGTCGTATGCAAAGTTTAGGTTTCCATGATTTTCATCTATAAATAATTAGGTGTTTAGATCAGCAATTTCATTTTGATCAAATAATTGATGGACACAGTAATATTTCAGTATTGAAATTAGGTTTATTGGATTAACAGAAAATGTGCAATATGCTTCAAAACGAAATTAGACAGGTGCATAAATTTGGGCACCCTTGTCATTTTGTTGATTTGAATACCTTTTACTACCTAGCACTGATTAATTAGAACACACAATTGGTTTGGTGAGCCCATTAAGCCTTGAACTTCATAGACGGGTGCATCCAATCATGAGAAAAGGGATTTAAGGTGGCAAATTGCAAGTTGTTGTTCTTTTTGACTCTCCTCTGAAGAGTGGCAACATGGGGGCCATCAAAACAACTCTCAAATGACCTGAAAACAAAGCCTTTAGGGGAAAGCTACAAAAAGCTATTGCATAGATTTAAGCTGTCAGTGTCCACTGTGAGGAACATAGTGAGGAAATGGAAGGCTACAGGCACAGTTCTTGTTAAGGCCAGAAGTAAAATATCGGAGAGGCAAAGGATGGTAAGAACGGACAAAAACAGCCCACAGACCACCTCCAAAGACCTACAACATCATCATGCTGCAGATGGTGTCACTGTGCATCGTTCAACAATTCAATGTACTTTGCACAAGGAGAAGCTGTTGGGGGTTGGCGGATTAGGGGTTAATATAGTTTATTAGTTATTGCGGTGGGGGTTTGCGGCTGACAGGTAGATAGATATTGCGCAAGCTTTAGGTATTAGATACTATTTTCAAGGAGTTACGGTGCTCACATACTCAGCGCAAGTCTTGCTGCGCCTGCGCCTATGTGTGGCGAGGTAAAAATGGAGTAAAATGTCTCCATTTTCGCTGCATAAGTCCTTGTGCTGAATATGTGATACCGATTTGCGACGCGGTTCTATGTTAGCTTATGGGAGTAAAAATTGCGGGCGACGGGTGAAATATACGTGCTGCATTTATATGCGGCGCTGTATATATGATAGCAAAAACGCATAAAAACCGGCTTTTACGGGCGACGCCGCATATGTAATCTTGCCCACAGTGTGTTAGTCTGAGGTTGTAGACTTGCTTTACAAGAGCTGTATTTGAAATGAATCCAATGTAATCAAACGGAATTTATATTATAATACATGACAAGTATCATTGGTGTGACATTCAAAAAGGTCATATGCCTCTAATTTAATGAAGTTCTCTGAAAATAATACTCAACTTATTTTAACTTGATCTAGTGACATATTTGTATAATCATATGTTCTGCAGTTTTTTGCACTTTAGTATAATAACAGATATTTATAAGAAGTATACATTAGTTACTAGTATGAATTGTTTTCTAAGTGCAGTGTATTCCTTGTTTTACTCATTTGTTTTCTGTTTCCCTTCTCTTCTGTTCCACAGATAGGCCCTCACACAAACCTTGCACAGATTCATTGTCTCTGCAGCCATCTATCATTCTTTGGAAGTTCATTTTTGGTACTCCCAGTGCAGGTTGATGTAACTCGTACAGCTGAATATTTCTCACAGTTCTCAGAGAATCCAGTTATTGTTTCTTTACTTGTGTGTTTTTATGCTTGCTATATACTTGTAGTTTCATGGGCTCGATTCATGGATACCAGGGATAAGAAGCAGGTAACCTATGACATTATTGTTTTTAAGTCTAACACTGGGGTTGCAAACTAGTGCACAAATTTATACTAAAACCTCATTTGCTGCCACTCTACCATTATACTGCTTTGTTTCATTGGCTGCAATTCTAGTGCTATATAAAATTAGAATCAGTGCACTCCCATTCACAAAGTACCAGGGTGCATAAAAAATAATATAATCAGTCAAATAATAGCACTCTTTGGATTTAATGCGCAGCAAACAGGTTTATTCTGTGACGTTTTCGGGGCATTCACCCCTTCCTCAGACAACCCAAAATGAACATGTGACTGAGAATTTAAACATAAAGCAAACTCCTCCCATCCAGTGCACAACCAATTACAAAGCATCACTGATAAAACAACACATCTGTGTGAGTTAAACACATATCATAACTGGCCAACTATTCAAAATAAATACAAAATCTTACAGTGATAATCACATATTATGTATATACTAAAACAACTACATGCTATATATTAATTACACGCATTCAGGGCCCCATTTAAAAAAATGTGCTACCTCGTAACAGCAAACAAACGTATAACAGTGAATCTATGTCTATCAAACAGAAAGTTTTGCAAAAAGCTAATACTACGCTCAGTCGCGTCCATCCAGCTTCTTTACCTGCACCCGGAGCAGTCAGATGAAGAAAGAGGACATGTACACTAACGTCAGTCACATTGGTCTAATTGTTCTGTTTATATAGCAGTAGGGTGAGACAGATGGGTGTGTGAGCCTACGTCATCTTCTCTGTAACAAACACAGGATTGTAACTAACATGCCCGTTTATATGTACTATCACTTAATAGTAGACCTCATAGTAAACTAACCTGTGTATCTAATACATAAATATGTCTGTTATGTCAAAAACAAACATACATCTCATGGTGCGAGAAGACTTAGGGGCCGATTTATCAATGTGCGGGCAGACATGATCCATGTAGTGGATCATGTGCGCCCCACATTGATAAATGCCGACAGCATACGTTGTCTGCATTTATCATTGCACAAGCATTTCTAGTGAAAAGCTTGTGCAATGCCGCCCCCTAAGTGTCAAAGTTACTCACAAGAGTAAGATCTTGACTAGATTGTCAAGCTACTGTTGCAATTCCACATTAAAGGGACATTTAACAACAGATGAAAATTGCTAAAACCTACTTTTTCTTATTAATAAAAATAAAAATTGTATTTAGTTTTATGCTCTAAAGTCTAAACTACAATATGGCAGTCTACATAGGAGAATCAATTTCAATACAAGCAGTGTAGTACAGCAACAAACCGGAGAATAGTGCTCGTGAAGACAGGGGCTCTGCCAGGGTCCCCTAACATCTATGATACAAGTAATTTTGTCCACAGCACTATAATGTCAATTCTTTTTATTTTCTGTTAAACATACAGATATAAAATGCGACGTTTCGAGTGTTGCCACTCTTACTCATGCTAATACATTGTATCATTTGAACAATCCTGGTGGAGATTTATAGACGATGTGTTTGGCATATGGTGGGGCAGCGTGGAGTCCCTTATGGAGTTCGTTAATGAAATAAATGGAGCAGTCAAAGGATTAGAATTTTCTATAGAATGGATTGAAGAATCAGTAACATTCTTAGACACTAGAGTAACCAAAGAGGGAAATAAGCTAGTATTTGATCTGTATAAAAAAGATACAGATAGAAATACATTATTAAGCTATGATAGTTTCCATCCAAGAGGGTTAATAAATTCACTTCCAAAGAGTCAGTTGCTCAGGGTGGACAGGATTGTAACTAAGCCAGAAATTAAACAAACAAGAATGAAGGAAATGCAGAAAAAATTCATAGACAGAGGGTATCCTAATACACTAATTGAAAAGCATACCAACAATATGATAAATAAAGGGAAAAACTTAAGAGAAAGGGATAAAGAAGATAAGTTAATATTGGTCACTCAATTTAACCCTAATAGTGAAGAAATTAAACGTATTGTAACAAAGCATTGGCACATATTAAAAGAGTGCAATAAGGGAATTGAGCTTTTCAAAAACCCCCCGTTAATGGCTTATAGGAGAGTAAAAAACTTAAGAGACCAACTCACTAGTACAGATGTAGGGCCCAAGAAACAAGCAAGACAAACACTCTTAGGAAATAAAAATAAAGGAACATTTCCTTGTCTAGGCTGTATGAGCTGCCATTCTGTAATTAAAGGCAGATATTTTTTCCATCCAAGAACAGGGAAGAAATATGAGATAAGAGAACACCATACATGTGAATCAAAATATGTTATCTACCTCATAAAATGTAATTGTTCCCTAATCTATATAGGGGAAACTACTCGTATGGTCAGGGACAGAATATGCCAGCACCGTTCAAATATTCGGTGCAAAAATCTTGAAGCCCCAGTGTCCTATCATTTCTTGAAATGTGGACACCAGATAAGCCAATTGCGATGGCAAGTCATAGACAGTGTGGGTCCCCAGAGAAATGGTAGTAATCGGGAAAAAATATTGAAGGAAAAAGAAATGTACTGGATATATGAACTAGGATGTATGGAACCAAATGGTCTCAATAGAGACTATGATTGGTCAATTTTTCTGTAATGAAAGATCAATAATTAATTATCTTGTATGAAACATATTATAAAATCATTTCCTTGTATGAAATGTATTGTAAAATTTATTCTATCAAAAGTTTATTCTGTCTAAATTTGTTCATATTATTGTATGGCTATTGTTCAATGTATGCATAATTGATTATAAACAGGACTGCATAAATTTAAAATGCATAAATTTTCTAAAAGTAAGTAAGTGCAAACAGATACTAATACTTAGTTTGTATAACAAAGTAATGTTTTAAAACTGTTATATTTTGGTTGGTCAGTAGATGGCAGCAGTGCCACTGAATGTAGTGGTTGGCGCGAAACTGAGGGCTTTAAATTTGTTTCAAATGATACAATGTATTAGCATGAGTAAGAGTGGCAACACTAGAAACATCACATTTTATATCTGTATGTTTAACAGAAAATAAAAAGAATTGACATTATAGTGCTGTGGACAAAATTACTTGTACATAGGAGAATCAAGCAGTGGATCAATGCTGTATTTCAAAACAATCTCCTTCAACAGTTTGGGGTAAGAGGAACAGATAAAATAGACAGAAGTGATTATTTTATGTTATTTAAAATGAAAAAGTAGGTTTAATGGATTATTAAGGGTCCCTTTAATAAATCATAAGAATCAAAAATGGTGTAGAAACTCCATCAGGTGATATAATTAATGAATCACAGTTACTCCAATATATTAGAGAATCAGAGAGACAAGTTGCAGAAATTACTAAACTCAATCGCCTAACATGTTTCAAAATACCATAGCATAAAACAAACATAATGGTCTAATATTTTTGATGTTTAACTAGACAGACTTAAATGTCATATTTTAACAATACTTCAAGAATCTACCTAGACATCTATTACTAAAAAGCCCTAACCAAAACTAAATACAATAAAAAAAAAAAATTTTTATTGATGAAGGGCAAATGAAATTACAACATAGTATGTACAGCTGAACGGTAGTACAAAATGTGTAAGCCAAGTTAGTACATCACGTGCAATCATATAAAGTAATGGGTTTTCCTTACAAAGCAAACAAAAATACAAAGGAATTTCAATCAGCCATGAGCAACCTCGGTTTTAAATATGTATATATGTGAAAGCTATGGACCGGGACTCAATTACAGGTGACAAAGTGAAGGGACCGTAGCTACCACCATAAAGGGGGCCTTGGTAAAAGTAAACAGTAAAAAAAAAGTAAACAGTAAAAATCAACCTTAACATAAAGCTACTATGAAATTATAGAAAAGGGTGTGTGTATGAATGAAATCTTATCAATCTAAGACCCTAAGAAGTCCAACCCGTGGAACTATGAGCAAATCATTGTACTGAGCTAGGTCTTAACAGTCAAGGCTTCTAAATGATCAAAACCCTGAGAAAATCAAACATAATTAAATTATGCGCTACTAAGGGATCCAAGGCGCCAAGAGAGGAGGGAAGAGGGGGAAAAAAGAGATACTGAGCCATGTGAAGTCTCAAACAACCCTCAGATTTCAAGGAGAATTCCTCCATTTTACGTACGTAAAGTACTGTCTCCAACACCATCTATATGTAAATCTGACCTGTCACCATTCTTGGATATAAGTCTTAATAAACGTATCAGAGGTTAGAATAGTGCAATAGTGTATAGTTAATGCCCTACGGAAAGTTCTGCCTGTGACCCAACGCTGTTCTCAGGACATCAGCTCTCTTAAGTTCTCCTTGGGAAATCCCCAAGCCAGAATCATAGAGATTAGTCTGAAATATTTGAAATGTAGTTTCTTAGGAATGTCCCTTTCAGGGAGGCCCAAAGCTGTAAGTGCCATATTGTCAGGGGTTTCTCCCTGTTGTGTTTGCCATGTGCTGCGGGCAGCCATTTTACTCACCTCTCTTCCTGACTATGGTGCATTGTGGGGAATGCTTCTCATTTCCTGCACTTCCTTTTATGGCCAGACTGGTGTGCATCATCCATGTGAGGCAGGAAGCAGTCTCAGAATTGTGATGTCATCACTTATTATTTAAAGGGCCTCTGTTCAGTATGCTTTGCCTTTGCATTGTCTCAGACCTGTTTGTGAGAGTTCCTGTGTATTACCTGGCTGCCTGACATCCTTCCTGGTTCCTGATCCCTGGCTTGTTCCTGACTCTGCTGTTTTCTTTTTTCCTGATTCCGGCTCGTCTGACTATTTGCTTTGGCTCCTGACTCGGCTCGTCAGACTACCAGCTCTGGGTTTGACTCCTGGCTTGTTATTTGACTTGTGGACTTTTTGCTATTAATAAAGGTGTGATTATTTTTGCACTTCTTGTCTCAGTCTGATTCCTGGCACCTTGACACTACGCAAAGGCCATGAAACCTGATAGTGCTAATAATCCACCTTTACCTGCCATCATTTCCAGGATGGATGAACAGGATCACCGCTTGGATCAGTTTGCACTAGCCCTGCAAACCCTGCTTACTCGCACTGCACATTTGGACCAAAGTGTCCCGCAAGTTATGGCTGCTCCTGTTTCTGCTGCTGCACCTAGTCCTACCAGGAGCATGCCTGGTTCTGCACCTCTACCTCAGCGAGAAGGAGGCGATCCTATTCAGTGCAGAGGGTTTTTGAACCAGGTGGGCATTTACTTTGGGATTTCTAATCTCGTTACTCTCTGACACAGCTCTTGCCTGGGCTAATCCCTTGTGGGAGACTAATAAACCTGTGATTTCAAATTACCCTGAATTTGTGGCCTCCTTTCGAAGGGTATTTGATGTTCCGGCTTGCTCCTCCTCTGCTGCTAAACGACTCATGTCCATTCAGCAAGGTACAAGATCTGTTGCTCAGTATGCTATTGAGTTCCGTACGCTTGCCGCAGAGGTAGGTTGGAACAATGAAGCCCTTGTTGCCGCCTTCTTTCATGGGCTCTCTGATGCAATTAAAGATGAAGTTGCAGCCAGAGATTTACCAGAGGATCTCGAGGCATTGGTGTCTTTTTTTATCCTAATTGATTTCAGACTCAGAGAGAGGCCCTCTTTCAAGGAGCGCTTGTGGAAGCCTCCTGTTCCATTGTCTCCTACGTGTTTTTTCCCACCCATGCCTCCCTCTCCTCCCATGCCTCCTGGTCCTGAGTCACCAGTTACTGCTAAGCTGATGCAGCTGGGATTCACGCGTCTCTCCACGGCAGAGAGGGCCTTTAGGAGGAGGGAGGGGCTCTGCCTCTATTGTGGGTTACAGGGCCACCTTTTGAAGTCTTGTCCTACACGGCCGGGAAATGCTCACACCTAAGGTCCTGTCGGGGGTAGACCTTGGGTGGTTTATCCTTGTCCCCGGAACCGCTAAAGGAGAAACCTTTGGTCGCGGTTGTCCTTTCCTGGGTGGACTCCTCCATAGTCACTCAGGCTCTTGTTGACTCCAGTGCTGCGGGCTATTTCATTGACAGTGCTTTTGTATCAAAGCACTCCATTCCTGTTTTGCCTCAGTCCGTTCCGCTTGCTATTGAGGCCATTGATGGCAGGCCCCTTCAGCCAGCACTCGTTACTCATGAAACTGCTCCGTTGTCCATGGCTGTTGGGGCTCTCCATTTTGAAACCCTCCAGTTCCAGGTGATAAACTCTCCGCATTTTCCAGTTGTTCTGGGTTATCCCTGGCTCCAAAAGCACAATCCCAGTCTTGACTGGCGCAGGTCCGAAATTTTGTCGTGGTCCCCGCAATGTATTTCCACTTGTCTTCGGAAACCAGTTAAAGTCTTGTGCACTTCTTCGGTATCTCAATTGCCAGAGGAGTACCGAGAGTTCCTAGACGTGTTTGACAAGGTGCGTGTCGGTACGTTGCCTCCTCACCGGTCTTACGATTGTGTCATAGACCTGCAACCCAAAGTCATTCCTCCTCAGGGCCGGGTGTACCCTCTGTCTGTTGCAGAGAATTGTGCTATGGAGGAGTATGTTGCCGATGCTCTGTCGCGGGGGATCATCCGCAAATCCTGCTCTTCTGCAGGGGCTGGCTTCTTCTTTGTGAAGAAAAAGGGTGGCGAGTTAAGACCATGTATCAATTATAGGGGTCTTAATCGTCTTACCATTAAGAATGCTTACCCTATTCCGCTTATTACGGAACTCTTTGACCGCCTCAAGGGAGCTACGGTCTTTAATAAACTTGATTTTAGAGGAGCGTACAATCTCGTTAGGATTAAGGAGGGCCACGAATGGAAAACTTTGGCCTATGTAATGCTCCTGCTGTTTTTCAGGAATTTATTAATGATGTCCTATGAGATATGTTGCAACAGTGTGTTGTGGTGTACTTAGACGACATCCTCATACACTCACGCACACTTGAGGCTCATCGTTCTGATGTTACACTGGTTCTTCATAGACTACGTGAGAACGGCCTGTTTTGTAAACTCGAGAAATGTGAGTTCCATCAGACTCAAGTAACCTTCCTAGGTTATGTTATCTCCGTTGCAGGCTTCTTCATGGATCCTGACAAGTTATCTGCAGTTCTGCAGTGGCCTCGCCCAGTTGGTCTTCGGTCTATTCAACGTTTTTTGGGGTTCGCCAATTACTATAGAAAGTTTATTAAAAACTTTTCTTCCTTGGTCAAACCTATCACAGACATGACCCGTAAAGAGAATGATCCACTCCATTGGTCACCTAGTGCCATTAAGGCCTTTGATAGTCTTAAGAATGCCTTTGCTGCCGCTCCAGATCTGGTTCATCCTAACCCTGTCCTGCCTTTCGTTTGTCTGAGACTGGAGTAGGTGCCCTCTTGTCTCAACGTCCTATGCCTGATGGTTCCTTGCATCCGTGTGGTTTCTTCTCTTAGAAATTGTCTCCAGCGGCGTGCAATTATGAAATTGGCGACAGGGATTTACTGGCCATAATTTTGGCACTTAAGGAAAGGATGCATCTTCTCGAGGGTACTAGCGTGCCAGTGCTCATTCTTACTGACCACAAAAATTTAACTTATCTATCTGAAAGAAAACGTTTGTTGCCCCGACAGGCCAGATGGGCGCTATTTTTGTCTCGGTTTAATTATGTGGTCTCCTACCTGCCTGGTAGTAAGAATGTTACAGCTGATGCCCTCTCTCGACAATTTTCGCCTCTGTCCAAGGAGGAGTCTGTACCTACTCCAGTTATACCTCCTGACCATATTTTGGCTACCATACGTACTAATTTGACTTCTCCCTTGGGGGAGGAGATCCTGGCTGCACAAACCAATGCACCTCCTGAGAAACCTAGTGGTAAGTGTTTTGTTCCTGAGAATCTTCGAACTAAACTTTTGCACACTTACCACTATCCTAAAGCCGCAGGTCACCCAGACAAGAACCAAATGATTTGGTCTGTCACTCGACAATTCTGGTGGCCAGGTCTTCGTTCTGATGTTGCCGCATATGTTGCCTCCTGCTCGGTTTGTGCACAGAATAAGACTCCTCAACGTCTTCCTGTGGGTCTTCTTCAACCTATTGCTAATGGTGAGTGTCCTTGGACACATCTTTCCATGGACTTCATTGTCGAGCTCCCTGTTTCCAATGGCAATACTGTTATCCTTATGGTGGTTGACCGTTTTTCTAAAATGTCACATTGCATTCCCTTGATAAAGCTGCCTACCGCTCAGGAGCTTGCTTCAATTTTTGCCCGGGAGGTCTTCCATTTACATGGGTTACCCAAGGAGATAGTGTCGGACCGGGGTAGCCAGTTTGTCTCCAGATTTTGGCGTTCCTTTTGTGCTCAAATGGGGATCCAGCTTTCCTTCTCCTCGGCATATCACCCTCAATCCAATGGGGCTGCGGAACGGTCTAATTAAGCTCTGGAACAGTTCCTCCGTTGCTATGTCTCAGATCACTTCAATAATTGGTCTGAACTGTTACCTTGGACAAAGTTTGCTCGTAATAGTGCTATTAATGCTTCCTCCAAGATATCCCCGTTCATGACGAATTATGGGTTTCAACCATCCTTGTTGCCCGATTCATTCATGTTTCAGGGTATTCCGGCTTTGGAGGAGCATCTCCGGCAACTCTGTTCCACGTGGGTGCAGATTCAGGATTGCCTTCATCGTTCTATGCAGCGCCAAAAGTTCCAGGCTGATCGTAGGCGTCTGCCCGCACCTTCCTACCAGGTTGGTGAGAGAGTTTGGCTTTGTGTGCCTTCCAATAAACTTGCTCTCCGTTATGTTGGTCCTTTTTGAATACTCCGACGGGTCAATTCTGTCGCCTACGCTCCTGAACTTCCTCCTGCTATGCGCATCTCCAATGTTTTTCATGTCTCCCTCTTGAAACCATTGGTTTGTAATCGGTTTACCACTGTGTTGCCTCGTCCCCATCTTATCTTTGTTGACAACCATGAGGAGTATGAGGTCAGCAGCATTATTGACTCTCGTATGTCCAGGGGCCGTGTGCAGTATTTGGTTCACTGGAGGGGATACGATCCGGAGGAGCGTTCTTGGGTTCCCTCCTCTGATGTTCATGCTCCCGCCCTCCTCCGTGCCTTCCATGCTTATTTCCCCAATAAGCCTTTTGTCCTCCCGTGGGGGAGGGGTCATTGAGGGGAGGGTACTGTCAGGGTTTTTTCCCTGTTTTGTTTGCCATTTGCTGCTGGCAGCCATTTTACTCACTCTCTTGCTAACTATGGTGCATTGTGGGGGATGCTGCTCATTTCCTGCACTTCCTTTTATGACCAGACTGGTGTGCATCATCCGTGTGAGACAGGATGCAGTCTCAGAATTGTGATGTCATCACTTATTATTTAAAGGGCCTCTGTTCAGTATGCTTTGCCTTTGCTTTGTCTCAGACCTGTTTGTGAGAGTTCCTGTGTATTACCTGGCTGCCTGACGTCCTTCCTGGTTCCTGATCCCTGGCTTGTGGACTTTTTATTATTTTTTTGCTATTAATAAAGGTGTGATTATTTTTGCACTTCTTGTCTCAGTCTGATTCCTGGCACCCTGACAGACACCTCTTCATTATCATTAGTCTTTAGGAAATCAGCTACCTCCCTATGCCATTTATGTAGATGAATGTCTTGTAGTCCGGAAGACGCCAAACCCCTGGTCGTCGCTGGGCCACTGTCTGGTCAAGATATACAATAAACTCATTGTGGTCTGACCACATACACGGAACTATTAAAGATTTAAGAAGTATCTGCAGGGTCCATAGATTACAAAAGACGTAAATCGATTCTAGAAAATGCTGAGTGCAGAGCTGAATAACATGGTCACATGCATTCAGATTAAATGCTCTCCATATGTCATGGAAACCATACTGGGACATAAGGGTATGAAAACTGTGTGACAGGATGTCTCTACTCTTATCCTTTTCCCTAGCCTTAGCACCTCTCCTATCTCTCGAGGGGTCCCATAGCATATTATAGTCCCCACCCATCAAAACATGTCCCTGTTTGATTTTATAAACTTTTCTAAGTAACTTTCTAAGGAAGCTAACTTGGTTTGTGCTAGCGAGATATACTTCAACCAATGTATATAGTATACAATCTCAATGGCACACACAAATGACAAAACACCCAGATGGGTCTCTTTCTGTGTGTATATGGTCATAAGATACCTGATTGCTAATTAATATAGTCAGCCCTCTTGCTCTTTTGTGGAATGTAGAGGAAATGGAGGGTATGACCGAGCTGGGAATTTGGTTGCACTATTATCAGTCCAATGTGTTTCCTGTACATAGCCAATGTGGTGTATCCCAAGGTATTTCGGTAGTAAGCTTCTTTTCGTGGGGGAGTTCAGCCCCTTTACTTTCAAAGTACAGAGTTTCATGGTGAGAAAAAAAAGGGGTGGGGAGGGAAAAGGAGAAAGGTAGGGAAAGGTGAGAAGTTGTTTGGGAAGCCTTGGCGCCTCAAATGTGGCAGAGACTACTTAACTCTGCCTTAAAATGCGGAGGGCTTGCCAAAATCCCTAACCGCAATTAAGAATGTTGGGGGGTATAACATTAATAACAATTCCCCCCCCCCCCCACTGGAGTAAACAAAATGAGATTGGTATAATTAGGACAAGATGGCCATTCTAAGCCTAAAGGAGAAAGTGGGTGGGGTCACGTCTACCTAATTCTATAATGTTCTGCTGCACTGGGCTCACCCTCTTCCCATTAAAGCTAAACCCTGTTAAACAACCTACAATAAGCAAACTAAACAATTGAACTATTAGTGAAATTGTCTGAACTGTGATAGTCATTCCCTCTCAAATTATAGGAGGCATACATCAAATAGCATTAACACATTGCATAAACAATTATAAGGACATCCTAAAAGGAGAAAAAAAATATGTAGAACACTAAGGGATAAGCTCACCCCTAGCAAGGTTACCTGGTCTGTAAGTAGATAATCAACAAACTAAAACATGGACAAAGTAAGTAATATGAAATCAGTTATTAGGCCTTCCTGAATATTCCCCACAGGTTTATTTTTGACAATAAGCATTACAACCCAATACAACAGAACAACAGAACAGTCAACACACTGGGGGATGTGTTGCATTCGCCAGCACCAATGAGCTTGCCTAACATCGCGTCCATGGACCTGAATACGATCTCCATATTTTATACAAAAAGACACGCACCAAATTGGGGGCGATGAGCATTGGACTGTTGTTAACTTGCGTCTATTTGGCTTTTTACCAACTTTATTTATACCCTGTCACTAAACGCCACCCTATGCTAAAATGTTTAACCCCTATCCCGCCACTCCCAGACCCCGCCGCCACTAAATAAAGTTATTAACCTCTATCCCGCCGCTCCCGGACCCTGCCGCAACCGAAAAAAAGTTAATAACCCCTATCCTGCCACTCCTGGACCCCGCCACCACTAAATAAAGTTATTAACCCCTATCTCGCCACTCCTGGACCCCGCCGCCACTAAATAAACGTATTAACCTCTAAACCTCTGGCCTCCCACATCACTACCACTAACTAAACCTATTAACCCCTAAACCGCCAGCCCCCCACATCTCCATAAACTAAATTAAGCTATCTTAATCTTATCTTAAAATAAATTAAAACTTACCTGTAGAATTAAAATAAACTAATTTTAAACTATTAATTAACCTACCCTAACTATTATACTACAATTAAATTAAACTAGCAATTAAATAAACTAAATTACATAGCAAAAAACCTAACCCTACTCAAATTATTTAAATCTACTATTAAACCTTATTACAAATTACTACATTTTGAAAAAAAATAAACGCTAAGTTACAAAAAATAAAAAACACTAAATTTACGGAAAAAAACATGTTATCAAAAATAAAAAACAATTGGAACAGCCAATAGGATGAGAGCTGCTCAAATCCTATTGGCTGATTGGAACAGCCAATAGGATTTTAGCAGCTCTAATCCTATTGGCTGATTTAAATCTTTTAGCCAATAGGAATGCAAGGGATGTCATCTTGAATAACTTCACTTGCATTGAAGTTCCAGTTTACGGCGGCAACCATATGAAGAGGAGCTCTGCTCCGGATGTCTTCAGGATGGACACGTTCCACGCCGGATGGATGAAGATAGAAGATGCCGTCTGGATGAAGACTTCTTGCTGCCTGGATGAAAACTTCGCCGGCTGGATGAAGATGCAAGAGGCTGCCCGGAAGAAGACTTCTTGCCGGCTAGATGGATCCTTCAAGCGGGACTTCAATAACTGTAAGTGGATCGTCGGGGGTTAGTGTTAGATTTATTTAAGGGTTTTTTGGGTGGGTTTTATTTTTAGATTACGGTCTGGGCAGGTAAAAGAGCTAAATGCCCTTTTAAGGGCAATTCCCATACAAATGCCCTTTTCAGGGCAATGGGGAGCTAAGGTTTTTTATTTGGGGGGGTTGGTTGGTTGGGTGGTGGGTTTTACTTTTGGGGGGTGTTTGTATTTTTTTTACAGGTAAAAGAGCTGATTTATTTGGGGCAATGCCCCCAAAAAGTCCCTTTTAAGGGCCATTGGTAGTTTATTGTAGGCTAGGGGTTTTTTTATTTTGGGGAGCTTTTTTATTTTTATAGGGCTATTAGATTAGGTGTAATTCTTTTTTATTTTTGATAATGTGGTTTATTTGTTTTCGTAATTTAGTGTTTTTTTATTTTTTGTAACTTAGCGTTTATTTTGTTGGTAATTTAGTAATTTTTAATAATGTTTAATAGTAGATTTAAATAATTTGAGTAGGGTTGGGGGTTTTTAATATGTAATTTAGTTTATTTAATTGGTAGTTTAATTTAATTGTGGAATAATAGTTAGGGTAGGTTAATTAATAGTTTAAAAATAGTTTATTTCTCTTGTAAGGTGTATCCAGTCCACGGATCATCCATTACTTGTGGGATATTCTCCTTCCCAACAGGAAGCTGCAAGAGGATCACCCACAGCAGAGCTGTCTATATAGCTCCTCCTCTAACTGTCACTACCAGTCATTCTCTTGCAGCTCTCGACAAGAAAGGAAGTAGCTAGAGAAATGTGTTTTTATCTAGTTTATCTTCAATCAAAAGTTTGTTATTTTCAAATGGTACCGGAGTTGTACTATTTTAGCCTCAGGCAGAAAGTAGAAGAAGAGTCTGCCTGTGGTCTTTGATGATCTTAGCAGGTTGTAACTAAGATCCATTGCTGTTCTCACACATAACTGAAGAGAGAGGTAACTTCAGCTGAGGGAATGGCGTGCAGGGTCTCCTGCTATGAGGTATGTGCAGTTTAAATTTTTCTAGAGAAAGAATATGCTAGAAAATGCTGTTAATACCGGATTTATTTAAGGTAAGCCTGATTACAGTGATTTAATAACGACTTGTATCATGCTTGCTGTAAAAGGTTTGCTGGAAGTGTTTAAACGTTTTTTATACATATTGGTGATAAAACTTTATTGGGGCCCAGTTTTTTCCACATGGCTGGCTAGATTTTGCCTAGGGATAGTGGATCCAGGTCCAGGGATCCCAAGGCAGTGCTGATAGATGCTCTAGCAGCGCCTTGGTCCTTCAACCTGGCTTATGTGTTTCCACCGTTTCCTCTGCTGCCTCGTCTGATTGCCAAGGTCAAGCAGGAGAGAGCATCAGTGATTTTGATATCACCTGCGTGGCCACGCAGGACTTGGTATGCAGATCTGGTGGACATGTCATCCTTTCCACCATGGACTCTGCCTCTGAGACAGGACCTTCTACTTCAGGGTCCTTTCAAATTCTATAAATTTGATACTTTTGCTTCTTCAGAGGCTATTTTTGGGGGAGAGGTTTTGCAGGCAGTGGTGCCTTCCATTTAAGCACCTGCCTTGTCCCTCCCTTCATCCGTGTCCTATAGCTTTGGTATTGGTATCCCACAAGTAATGGATGATCCGTGGACTGGATACACCTTACAAGAGAAAACAAAATTTATGCTTACCTGATAAATTTATTTCTCTTGTGATGTATCCAGTCCACGGCCCGCCCTGTCATTTTAAGGCAGGTGTGTTTTATTTTTAAACTACAGTCACCACTGCACCCTATGGTTTCTCCTTTCTCTTGCTTGTCTTCGGTCGAATGACTGGTAGTGGCAGTTAGAGGAGGAGCTATATAGACAGCTCTGCTGTGGGTGATCCTCTTGCAGCTTCCTGTTGGGAAGGAGAATATCCCACAAGTAATGGATGATCCGTGGACTGGATACACCACAAGAGAAATAAATTTATCAGGTAAGCATAAATTTTGTTTTTAATTCTACAGGTAAGTTTAAATTTATTTTTAGATAGGGATTCTGTAATTTTAATTTAAAGTTAGTGGCTTGTTAGGTTTAGGGGTTAATAGCTTCATTTAGTTCATGGCGATGTGGGGGGCTGGCAGTTTAGGGGTTAATAGGTTTAGTTAGTGGTAGTGATGTGGGAGGCCAGAGATTTAAAGGTTAATACATTTATTTAGTGGCAGCGGGGCCCAGGAGTGGCGGGATAGGGGTTAATAACTTTATTTAGTGCTGGCGGGGTCCAGGAGTGGCGGAATAGGGGTTAATAACATTATGTAGGCAGCGACGATGTCGGGCGGCAGATTAGGGGTGTTTAGACTCTGGACTTATGTTAGGGTGTTAGGTATAAATAATACTTGTTTTCAACCATATAAATCAATGGGATATCTGGCAGCATCGAACATAAGCTTTAACTGCTTTCAGACTCCCCTTGATTGCTATGGTATCCATGGCCTCCAGGGTGGTGATTGAAAACTAGGTATGCTGGGCCCGAATTGCCGTGAGCGTACCTGTTAGAAATTTGATAAATGGGAAAAAGTGTCAGATAGAGCCGAATGTGTATTCGGAACATCTGTAATGACGTAAGCATCAATCAGCATCGGATTGAGACCGGCGGATCGTATGTCACGTCACAATTTAACAACTTTTGCCGGTCTCTAGGCTTTGATAACTAGGTCGGATCAAGCTCACTCAACAATTACACTCACGAATTCCAGCGTATTTGCGGTTGACGGCTTGATAAATATCCCCCATTGAGTGATCAAGAGATTAGTGGCATTACCAGCCTTTAGAGAGCCAACCCCATGCATGCCTGGTCTGGTTGATCAAGATTAAATTTTTTAAAAATGTCCTTACCTTGGTTATAAGTCCTAGATAGTATGCTGGGTACTGTCTTTGGTGACAATTAACTTGGTCTGGAACCCCCATCTTATCTGATGACTCCATAACACCCCAGTGGTGTTGGAGAAGCTTTGTCTCTGCAGTAAGGTGTAAGTAGATAGATCTGGGAACAGAGAAAAAACATCTTTAAACTGTCCATCAAGGTTCGGAGCGTGCAGCATGGACTTTATTAGCTTTTCTTTGTAAGAGTAATAATAAAGACGAACTATGGTGTCCCTAGGTTTACCAGGGGGAAGATTTTTTTGATCTTGCAGCTCTATGGATACGGTAAATCCTGCTAATGTCTCCAGCCGGTGGGGCCAAGACAAAGTGAAACAACTTTTGCACATATCTCTCTAGTCCTTGTGGCATTAGCATCTCAGGGATCCCCCTGATTCTTACATTGTTTCTCCTAGAGCGATCCTCCAGGTCTATTTTTTCAGCTTTCAGAGAAGAAACTTGATCTGCTAGGTTTTGGGTACAACTAATTTGATTTTGAAAAATTTGCAGTATAGAATCAAGGGTAAGAGCTGAGGCCTCCCAAGAACCCCTACTTGATGTGACAGTCTGGCCACTTACCTGAAACATCAGGGGAATAAGACCTCTCATCCTCAGACCTAATAGAATTATGGGCCTCTAGTTATCAAGCCATCAACTTACCTGCATTCGACGGCACCAATACGCTTGCCTAAGTTCGCCTAACATCGCTGCCGTGGACCTGAATACGTTCTCCAAAATTATAAAAAAAGCTGTCAAAAAGCCACGCACCAAGTACGGGGCGATGAGCAGCGGACTGTTGTTAACTAACAGTCATCGATCTCGCTGCTCTTCGGCTTTTTTACAGCTTTATTGCTACCCTGTCACTAAGCACCCACACTATACTGTTTTACCCCCTATACCGCCGGTCCAGGAGCCCACCACAACTAAATAAAGTTATTAACCCCTATCCTGCCACTCTCAGAGCCCCCCACAACTAAATAAAGTTATTAACCCCTAAACCGCCGCTCCCGGAGCCCACCGCCACCTACATTATATTTATTAACCCCTAATCTGCCCCCCTACACCGCCGCCACTATATTAAATTTATTAACCCCTAAATCTAAGTCTAACTCTAACCCTAACACCCCCTAACGTAAATATAATTTAAATAAATCTAAATAAATATTCCTATAATTAACTAAATTATTCCTATTTAAAACTAAATACTTACCTATAAAATAAACCCTAACTAATAGTTACATTGTAGCTACCTTAGGGTTTATTTTTATTTTGCAGGCAACTTTGTATTTATTTTAACTAGGTACAATAGTTATTAAATAGTTATTAACTATTTAATAACTACCTAGCAAAAATAAAGACAAATATACCTGTAAAATAAAACCTAACCTAAGTTACAATTACACCTAACACTACACTACATTTAAATTAATTAAATAAATTAACTACAATTAACTACAATTAAATAAAATTAACTAAAGTACAAAAAAACAAACACTAAATTACAGAAAATAAAAAAATAATTACAAGAATTTTAAACTAATTACACCTAATCTAATCCCCCTAATATAATAAAAAAGCCCCCAAAATAATAAAAAGCCCTACCCTATACTAAATTACAAATAGCCGTTAAAAGGGCCTTTTGCGGGGCATTGCCCAAAAGTAATCAGCTCTTTTACCTGTAAAAAAATTATAATACCCCTCCAACATTAAAACCCACCACCCACACACCCAACCCTACTCTAAAACCCACCCAAACCCCCTTAAAAAAACCTAACACTAACCCCTTGAAGATCACCCTACCTTGAGAAGTTTTCACCCAACCAGGCCAAAGTCCTCAACGAAGCTGGGCGAAGTGGTCCTCCAGACGGGCAGAAGTCTTCATCCAATCCAGGCAGAAGAGGTTCTCCAGATGGGCAGAAGTCTTCATCTAGACATCATCTTCTATCTTCATCCATCCACCGAGGAGCGGCTCCATCTTGAAGACATCCGACGCGGAGCATCCATCCTGGTCGATGACTACCCGACAAATGACGGTTCCTTTAAATGACGTCATCCAAGATGGCGTCCCTTGAATTCCGATTGGCTGATAGAATTCTATCAGCCAATCGGAATTAAGGTAGGAAAAATCCTATTGGCTGATGCAATCAGACAATAGGATTGAGCTGATTGGAACAGCCAATAGAATGCAAGCTTAATCCTATTGGCTGATTGGATCAGTCAATAGAATTGAACTTCAGAATTCTATCAGCCAATCGGAATTCAAGGGACGCCATCTTGGATGATGTCATTTAAAGGAACCGTCATTCGTCGGGTAGTCGTCGGCCAGAATGGATGCTCTGCGTCGGATGTCTTCAAGATGGAGCCGCTCCTCGTCGGATGGATGAAGATAGAAGATGCCGTCTGGATGAAGACTTCTGCCTGTCTGGAGGACCTCTTCTGCTCGGATTGGATGAAGACTTCTGCCCGTCTGGAGGACCACTTCGCCCGGCTTCATTGAGGACTTTGTTGGGTTGGGTGAAGACTTCATAAGGTATGGTGATCTTCAGCGGGTTTGTGTTAGGTTTTATTAAGGGGGGATTGGGTGGGTTTTAGAGTAGGGTTGGGTGTGTGGGTGGTGGGTTTTAATGTTGGGGTGGGGTATTGTAGTTATTTTTACAGATAAAAGAGCTGATTATTTTGGGGCAATGCCCCGCAAAAGGCCCTTTTAAGGGCTATTTGTAATTTAGTATAGGGTAGGGCTTTTTATTATTTGGGGGGGGGCTTTTTTATTTTATTAGGGGGATTAGATTAGGTGTAATTAGTTTAAAATTCTTGTAATTATTTTTTTAATTTCTGTAATTTAGTGGGGGGTTTTTGTACGTTAGTTAATTTTATTTAATTGTAGTTAATTGTAGTTAATTTATTTAATTAATTTAATTGTAGTGTTAGGTGTTAGTGTAACTTAGGTTAGGTTTTATTTTACAGGTACTTTTGTATTTATTTTAGCTAGGTAGTTATTAAATAGTTAATAACTATTGTACCTAGTTAAAATAAATACAAACTTGCCTGTGAAATAAAAATAAACCCTAAGCTAGCTACAATGTAACTATTAGTTATATTGTAGCTAGCTTAGGGTTTATTTTATAGGTAAGTATTTAGTTTTAAATAGGAATTATTTAGGTAATAATAGTAATTTTATTTAGATGTATTTAAATTATATTTAAGTTAGGGGGGTTAGGGTTAGACTTAGGTTTAGGGGTTAATACATTTAATATAGTGGCAGCGGTGTAGGGGGGCAGATTAGGGGTTAATAAATGTAATGTAGGTGGCGGTTTAGGGGTTAAACAATTATTTAGTTGCGGTGGGGTCCGGGAGCGGCGGTTTAGGGGTTAAACAATTTATTTAGTTGCGGCGGGGTCCAGGAGCAGCAGTTTAGGGGTTAATAAATATAATGTAGGTGGCGGAGGTGTAGGGGGGGCAGATTAGGTGTGTTTAGACTCGGGGTACATGTTAGGGTGTTAGGTGTAGACATTTACCATAGGAATCAATGGGATATCGGGCAGCAGCGAACATGAGCTTTCACTGCTGTCAGACTCCCATTGATTCCTATGGCATCCGCCGCTTCCAGGGCGGCGGTTTGAAAACCAGGTACGCTGGGCCGGAAAAGTGGTGAGCGTACCTGCTAGTTCTTTGATAACTAGCAAAAGTAGTCAGATTGTGCCGAACTTGTGTTCGGAACATCTGGAGTGACGTAAGCATCGATCTGTGTCGGACTGAGTCCGGCGGATCATATGTTACGTCACTGAATTCTACTTTTGCCGGTCTGTAGCCTTTGATAACTAAGGGGAATCAGGCTCGCCACAAATACAGTGCGGAATTCCAGCGTATTTGTGGTTGACGGCTTGATAAATAGAGGCCATGGTCTCTGTTTGGCAGAAAATGATCCATAAGTCTTTTTAGATCCAAACCTATTTTTTTGCTTTTTCCTAGCTTGCTGTGACATGTTGATGTAAATCCTCTTAGTATATGTTCACCAGGTTGTCAGTCAGAATAATAGGGCTGGAAGCGATCTCAATTGACCTTAGGCCACAAAGTTAATTTTCATAGAATAATGGCTATTTATCAACTCCAGTAGGGGGGAGAACTGAACTTTTCACAGTAACATCATAGTGCAGAAGTAGGAATGGATAAAAAAAAAGGGCTTATAGCAGAAGAAAACTAGACACTTGTGGGGCTAGGGTTAAAGGACCAGTACACTCAAGGATGTTAGTTACGTAAACACCAGTAACACAGTTTAACGAAGTAAAGTAGGTAAAAAAACATAATTATTAGAATAATAAAACTTTATTTTTTTTACCTTATTTCCTTTTTTCCTAATTGTGGATCTAGGTACATCCAGATAAAATGGCTGGGTTACACAGCTCTATTATCTCTACTCATGATCAATCGGCAATCGGCATATTTAAAAATATTCAAAGTCACGCTCCTTTAATGTCAACCTCAGTGTGCGCACAAGCAAATACAGAGGTTTGTTATGTAGTGCTAGTAACTTTGCTATGCAACTGTTAGCTGCTGGGGATAGGACAGTGACTCATGTGCATAGGGTAACATAGGATCTGATGTATTAACACATCTGCTGTTTCTTGGAGGGTAGGCCCATTCTGTGCAGTACTTTATTCTATCTAATTACCAACCTACCAAAAATCCCATTATTTTACCGCTGTCTCCGCCAAACCCCCCCCCCCAGTTTACTTGGTAAACATGGAATACATTTTTCCATTATTTTTTTATGCCTTATTTGAGAAGAAAATTATTAGACTCTGTTTTCCCAGATCATTAGATTACCTATAGTGGATATGCATTGTCGTACACCCAACTGATACTTCACACCAGGTGCTTAGGGTATATGTAATTGAGAAGTAATCTATGTTTTGTTCTTTTAGTATCCTCAGGTATCATAGATTATGCTCTCCAGTAAATGCACAAGATAAATTCTAAGTTCATTATATGATATAAACAGAGCAACCCACAAGGTATATACCATTTGTTTTTATTTACTCTTATACATAATCTGATAGGACTAAAATGATATCATAGTATGAATACTTTTTTCAAACTTACCCCTTTTCCCCTAATCCTAACGATTGTATATATATTTAGTCATCTCTAGTATGTACCAGCTGATCTACATAAAGCAATGTAAACAGAGGTTCATCATTTGAGACCGAAGAGCAGTCTCCTCTTTACATCAGATAACCTTCTGTATTTTCTTGTTTTCTCTTTTTTAATGCCTCAGGTAGGCCTCCATATGGCCTTATAGACCAAAGAGAAGATATATAGTTTGAGTGGCAAGATGTATATACGGTGTGTGTATTTATATATATATATATATATATATATATATATATATATTCAGGGACATGCAGTCATAGGAGGCAGGGGAGGCAGGGTCTCCCCTGCCGTATGGGCCCAAAGTTTATTATTTAAATTGAATTTAAAAGAAAAAAAATTGTTATAAAAAAAAAATCATGGGTGCATTGCATTACTCTATTCAGAGTCAGACAGAATAGACTGGAGAGCGACAGACCAAACCAAATACTTCACATTTTTCTCCTCCCCATGTTACGCTATGGAGAGGCACTGTATTTGTGTACTTCTCCGTTGCGTAACATGGGTGCATTGCTACTATTAGGCAGGGAGAGCATAACAGCACCACCAACTGGCTAAGACTGTGTGAGTGAAACACCATTGTAGGAGAAATGGTCCAATAGGAGGCATCCCTCGTAATGCCTCCTAGCCAGGGAGCCAATCAGATACAGACATGTTCTCCTGGTGATTGACAGCACCATGAGAACATGATCGGCTTTGATTGGCTACTCGCACATGCACAAGGAAGCAGGATATTGAGTGTGGTACTGGCGGCAAATCTGAAGGAGACTGCTAGCACCTGTGACGGCCATCAACTTGACTCCTCAACTTGCCTCCGTTTTTTGAGCTGCCTGGACTCCGGAGTCTGTCTTACTCTTTTGCTGCCTAGCCCCAGCCCTACTATACCGGACTGGTAAGTCAGCCGCATTTTGAAAATTTGGAAATCCCCTGGCCTGGCCTGGTATATGCAAGAACATGGCATACAGAGCAGACTGAGTATTACTTTCAACGTTTTAAGGTACTCACTGTCACAGTACAGTGAGTGCCTTGAAAAGTTGAAAGTAATACTCTATAGCAGCGGTGAAAATTTTCTGAACGTCCGCCAGAGCTGCCTGGACTCCAGAGTCTTTCCTACTCTTTTGCTTCCCAGCCCTACTATACAGCGGTGTAAATTTTCTGAAAGTCTGTCATTAATTTTTTTATATATAAGTAACGGTTATGCAGCAAAGAAAGAGGTTCTTGGTACAAATTTCAGTATAAAAAAAAATGTTGTCTATTGTTTTCTCACGTCACACCTTTTTCTTTATAGTATAAATTAAATAGAGGATGCTTAATGCATTGTATCATCTTCCTAGCTTGCAATAAAAATTGTGGTGCATGCTTGTAGATCAAAAATGGAGATTAGTATGTAGTTTATGGTTCTGCACCGTTAAGATTATTATAGACAGCACAAATATGGGATGAGCAGCACCACAAATGATCAGGTTAATTCTGTTTACAAACGGATAAATATTACATCGCTGTCATATCCAACAAATCAATACCATCTCCCTTCATCAGTGGGCTGCTACTCTGAAAATCAAGGGCTCCACCTGACTACACAGTTATCTGTTTTCAGGGTGAAGGGTGTCAGTGGGTTATTGAAGAATATCTGAATTTACAATATTTCACAGTGAATACCTGTTTAAGAAGCCATAAAAAAATCAATTCATGTTTTTTTTCTTTCTGTTTTGAGAACAAAAGAACCTATCAGTTCTCATCAGGTAGCTGGTAGCCCATAACACAGTACAGTACAATTCACCAATTGTCATATTTTAGTTCCTATTATTTTCTGCATATTATTTTTACTATACGCAGGGACATGTAAAAGTAAATCCTATAGTGCAAATAAAAAATATTATTAATTAGTTTGCACTGTATTTATTGCAGTTGTTAACTGTTTTGTGCAATAATGCCACTGCAGTAACTGCACAAAATGAAAGAGACTTAAATAAAATTAAAAAAAAATTGATTTAGTAAAATATTGAATTGTGTTGTCTGCAATTCAAATATGAAATGCCAGCAAATCAAAGTAGTATTTTTAAGGAACATGAAAGTCATAATTAAACTTCCATGATTCAAATAGAAATTGGATTTTAAAAAAAGAACAAATAAAATTCTAATCTACTTGTATTATTATTTTTGAATCCTTTGTTGAACAGCATACCAGTGGGATAGAGCACGTGCGTGTCTTGAGCACCACATAGCAGCAGCAGTAGTGTTTGCAGTATTGATAACTTGTTATTGTTTGTGGAAATAAAAAAATGATATCTAGATTTGCTCAGCAGCATGTGTGACTTGAAAACTTTCACGGGATATGAAACCATTTTTTTTATTTCACAATTCAGATACAGCATGCAATGTGAAGCAAAATTCTAATGTACTCAAAAAATTTATAATAGGAGTAAATTAGAAAGTTGCTTAAAACTGCTGCTCTATCAGAATCATGAAAGAAAAAATATGTTTCATATTCCTTTAAAGGGATAGTAAAGTCATAATTAAACTTGTATGATTTTAATAGAGCATGTCCCTTTAACTATATTTTATTAGCTGTTAAATTACATAAATCTTTGCGTGACTGGCTGTGTGTGCCGTGTGTGACTGTGTATTGATGGTAAAAAGAAATAAAATAATTGCCTGAGAGTGACAGACAGTCAGACACCATTTTTCCTGTGATCCCCCATGTGGGAATGGTTGTAGTCACGCTGCAGTGGGTTGTCACTCCACAGACCCTCTGCACCTCACTTGTAAGCGGAAAGTCCTCACTGATCACTGGAGTTCCAGAAAATGGCGGTATTAAAGCTTACGGCAGCTAAATAAGAGTTAGTTATAACTTAAACACCGGAGCTCCAGCAATGTGCGTCCTCTCTGCACGGACTCAAGCTCTGTCCCCCCTCTAAATACAATATTATATTGTATGGTGAGTCTTCATGTAAACACAACATAAAAATGGACCTTATTCCCTCTATCTCTCTCGCCATCTCATTTTAACTTTTATAAACCATGCAAATAGATACAAAACTGTACTAAATACAATACTAAAATAAGCTACATATAGGGTATTGCAGGTCTTAATATTAGCACAACTTATAAGTATGTGTCTCATTAATTCTATATCACTACGTAATATTGACTTTCCTCAACATTGCTACATTCCACTTGAAGTATGGCTAGAAACTTTAAATGAATGATGTCATTAGAGGAAGCAGTGCCAATCAACACTTGCATTAAGTCTTCCAGGTTGAACAGCTCCTAGTGTAAATATCCATTTTGCTTCAAGTTGTAATATTTTCTTCTTTCTATCATCTCTTTATCGAATCAACATCATTCTTAGATCTTTTACAGTGTGATCCTCCTCCAGAAAATGTCTTGCTACTGGTTGGTCTGTTTTTCATGTATTTAGTTCTAATAAAATGGTACTTCTGTGGTTCGCCATCCTCTTTTTTATATATATAGTCATCCTTCTTTCTGACGTAATATCTCAGTAGATAAATGCAACTAAGTAGATAAATCACAAATTTAGATGATATTTAATTTTTAATTTCCGAATGGAATGTGGGTGGTGGAAAGTGGTACCCTGCATCATAGAGTTGCATGTTGTGAAACTTGGACATCTATAACATCCAAGTTTCTGTGTATGTAACCCGGTATTCTTCAAAATAGCTATGTTTAGGGTCTGTTATCATTTATAAATCTTTGATACTGTTGACCACCCTCTTTTGCTCCAAACCCTCCAATCCTTCAGCATTTGTAACACAGCCCTCTCGTGGTTCTCTTCCTACATGTCTAACCATACCTTTAGTGTAGTCTTCTCTGGGGCTTCCTCTGCCCCGTTACCACTTTCTGTTTGGGTACCGCAAGGCTCTGTCCTTGGTTCCCTTCTCTTCTCAATCTACACGTCATCATTAGTTTCCCTAATAAAGTCTCACAGGTTTTAATATCATTTGTATGCCGACAACACTCAAATTTACATCTCTGCTCCAGACCTATCTCCTTCCTTGATAACCTGTGTCACTAACTGTCTTTCTCACATCTCTTCCTGGATGTCCTCTCACTACCTTAAGATAAATCTCTCAAGCTGAGCTCCTTATTTCCCCCCCTTCTTCTAAAATCTCCACCCCATCTCTCTATAACTGTCAACAACTCCATCATTAGCCCTACCACACATGCTCGATGTCTTGGGGGTCACACTTGACTCAGATCTTTCTTTCACTCCTCACATTCAGGCCATGGCTAAATCCTGCCTCTTCCACCTTAAAAACATCTCTAAAATTAGACATTTCCTTACACAAGACACAACTAAGATTTAAATCCTCTTTCTCATATTTTCACACCTTGACTGTTGCAACTCCGTCCTCCCTGGTCTGCCTAGCTGACATCTAGCTCATTTACAAGCCATAATGAATGCCTCTGCCAGTCTCATCTTCCTTACACGTCGCTCTTCATCTGCTGCACCTCTCTGCCAATCCCTTCACTGGCTTCTTCTTGCCTCTAGGATCAAACACAAAATTCTGACTCTGACATACAAAGCTCTCAACTACACTGCTCCCCTCTGCCTCGCTCCACAAGACTCTCCCTAGTTTTGAAAGCTTCAAGCACTCCCTAAATACTTTTCTGTTCAGGGATGCATACAACCTACACTAACCTTTCCTTATACCAGTTCCTCTCCTCCTATATCCAATTCTACGAGGGTTGTATGTTACTGAAGGGAAGAGGTAGTTCTGATGTGAGGAAGCAGTGCCAATCAACACTGGCATTAAGTCTTCCAGGTTGAATAGTTCCTAGTGTAAATATCAATTTTGCTTCAAGTTGTAATAATTTCTTCTTTCTATCACCTCCTCATTGAATCAACATCATTCTTAGATCTTTTACAGTGTGATCCTCCTTAAGTAAATGTCTTGCTACCGGTTGGTCTATTTTTCATGTATTTAGTGCCAATAAAATGGTACTTCTGTGGTTCTATATCCTCCTTTTTTTATATATCATCATCCTTCTTTCTGATGTAATATCTCAGTAGATAAATGCAACTAAGTAGATAAATCACAAATTTAGATGATATTTAATTTAAAATTTCTGATTGGAATGTGGGTGGTGGAAAGTGGTACCCTGCATCATAGAGTTGCATGTTGTGCAACTTGGACATCTATAACATCCCAGTTTCTGTGTATGTAGCCAAGCATCCTTCAGATAGCTATGTTTGTGGTCTGTTATCATATATAAATCTTGTAAGTTGCGACTCCTCCTATATCTCATTCTAGAAAGTTGTATGTTACTGAAGGGAAGAGATAGGTATGATGTGAGAAGTTCCCAATGTTCTTTTAATGATTTAGCCAATATACAAACTGCAGGAGTGTAATGCGTGACAAAAGTCAATCTACCTCCCTGTGTTTGTTGCTGTCTTGGTCCCAAAAGTTGTTTGTGTGGTCTCCATTGATGTTCTCTGAGCTTTTGTTATGATGTCAAAGGGGTATCCCCTCTGTAAAAAGTTGGTGGTCACTTATGTTGTGATATGTGTTTAACTCACACAGATGTTTTGTATTATCAGTGAAGCTTTGTAATTGGCTGTGCACTGGATAGCAGGGTTTGCTTTATGTTTAAATCCACAGTCACTTGTTCATTATGGGTTGTCTGAGGAAGGGGTGAACGCCCCCAAATGTCACATACTAAACCTGTTTGCTGTGCATTAAATCCAGAGAGTGTGATTTTTTTGACTGTATATATATATATATAAATATATATATATATATATATAAAAGAAGGGCAATAGGTCCAGCACTAGTGGAAACAGCCAGAGTTCATAATAAATACTGAAGTGCACGTCTGCCAGAGGGTCCTGTATCACCTCATGTACATAAATCCAAGGAAAAGTAACAAATGGCGCCAGCACTGTTTCTTAAAAAGTAGAAAAATCTTTATTGAAGTATCAACTTAGAAGGACAGCAACGTTTCAGGTCACATAGACCCTTAGTCATGCTATGGAATGTAATGCTACACAGCATTAAATAGGGTGAGTACCTATATATATATATATATATATATATATATATATATATACCTATATATATATATATATATATATATATATATATTGTGTGGTTTAGTAGACCTAGCGCTGGTGGATATACCTAGAGCTCTCTTCCAAAGGTCTCCTAGTAGACCTAATAAATGTCAGATATATTTGCAAGAGAAGTGAGCGCCTAGTAATCAAGGCTGAGGTAAAAAAATAATAAATGTTGGAAAATATAGAAAATAGTACAGTGTGGTTTATTATAAACAATCGCAATATAGTCCAATGTTAATTAAAACCTCATGGATCCATGATAAAGGTGTGTATGAGTAAAGTACAACCATAATATGATAAAATCACAATAATACTACAATAAAATTACAATGATATAATAAAATAACACTCCATATGAATAGGATGCAATTCAATACTATCAACGGTAGTATTGGGTAAAGTGTCCTAATTTACGGCTAGATTACGAGTTTTTGTCGGTAAGACTTGCGGTGCTAACAAGCCTTTTTTTCTCACCGCTCACTTAAGACAGCGCTGTATTACGAGTTTTCTGAAAGGCTGCGTTAGCCTCAGAAAAGTGAGCGTTGAGCAAAATTTAGCTCCACATCTCACCTCAATACCAGCGCTGCTTACGGTAGCGGTAAGTTGGCTAAACGTGCTCATGCATGATTTCCCCATAGGAAACAATGGGGCTGAGCCGGCTGAAAAAAAACCTAACACCTGCAAAAAAGCAGCGTCCAGCTCTTAACGCAGCCCCATTGATTCCTATGGGGAATTAAAAGTTATTTCTACACCTAACACCCTAACATGAACCCCGAGTCTAAACACACCTAATATTAAACTTATTAACCCCTAATCTGCCGCCCCCGACATCGTCGCCACCTGCATTATACTATTAACCCCTAATCTGCCGCTCCGGACACCGCCGCCACCTACATAATACTTATGAACCCATGATCTGCTGCCCCCAACATCGCCAACACCTACATTATATTTATTAACCCCTAATCTGCCAAACCCAATGTCGCCAAAACATAACTACACTTATTAACCCCTAATATGCCGCCCCCAACGTCACCACCACTATAATAAAGTTATTAACCCCTAAACCTAAGTCTAACCCTAACCCCCCCTAACTTAAATATAATTTTAATAAATCTAAATAAAATAACTACAATTAAATAAATTATTCCTATTTAAAACTAAATACTTACCTGTAAAATAAACCCTAAGATAGCTACAATATAAATAATATTTACATTGTATCTATCTTAGGATTTATTTTTTATTTTACAGGCAACTTTGTATTTATTTTAACTAGGTAGAATAGTTATTAAATAGTTATTAACTATTTAATAACTACCTAGCTAAAATAAATACAAAAGTACCTGTAAAATAAACCCTAACCTAAGTTACAATTACACCTAACTCTACACTATAATTAAATTAATTACCTAAACTAACTACAATTAAATACAATTAAATTAAATAAACTAAAGTACGAAAAACAACAAACACTAAATTACAGAAAATAAAAAAATAATTACAATTTTTAAAACTAATTACACCTAATCTAATCCCCCTAATAAAATAAAAAATCCCCCCAAAATAATAAAATTCCCTACCCTATACTAAATTACAAATAGCCCTTAAAAGGGCCTTTTGCAGGGCAATAGGATTTTTCCTACCTTAATTCCGATTGGCTGATAGAATTCTATCAGCCAATCGGAATTGAAGGGATGCCATCTTGGATGACGTCATTTAAAGGAAACTTCATTCTTCGTTTGGACTTCGTTGGAAGAGGATGCTCCGCGTTGGCTGGATAGAAGATGGACCCGCTCTGCGCCGGAAGGATGATGATAGAAGATGCCACCTGGATGAAGACTTCTGCCGTCTGGAGGACCTCTTCTGCCTGGATCGGATGAAGACTTCTGCCTGTCTGGAGGACCACTTCTGCCCGGCTTCTTGGAGGACTTCGGCCCGGCTGGGTGAAGACGTCTCAAGGTAGGGTGATCTTCAAGGTTTTAGTGTTAGGTTTTATTAAGGGGGGATTAGAATAGGGTTGGGTGTGAGGGTGGTGGGTTGTAATGTTGGGGGGGTATTGTATTTTTTTTTTTACAGGTAAAAGAGCTGATTACTTTGGGGCAATTCCCCGCAAAAGGCCCTTTTAAGGGCTATTTGTAATTTAGTATAGGGTAGGGAATTTTATTATTTTGGGGAGATTTTTTATTTTATTAGGGGGATTAGATTAGGTGTAATTAGTTTAAAAAAATTTAATTATTTTTTTATTTTCTGTAATTTAGTGGGGGTTTTTTTTCGTACTTTAGTTTATTTAATTTAATTGTATTTAATTGTAGTTAGTTTAGGTAATTAATTTAATTATAGTGTAGTGTTAGGTGAGATTGTAACTTAGGTTAGGGTTTATTTTACAGGTAAATGTGTATTTATTTTAGCTAGGTAGTTATTAAATAGTTAATAACTATTTGATAACTATTGTACCTAGTTAAAATAAATGCAAACTTGCCTGTAAAATAAAAATAAATCCTAAGCTAGCTACAATGTAATTATTAATTATATTGTATCTATTTTAGGGTTTATTTTATAGGTAAGTATTTAGTTTTAAATAGGAATAATTTAATTATTTGTAGTAATTTTATTTATATTTATTTAAATTATATTTAAGTTAGGGGGTGTTAGGTTTAGGGTTAGACTTAGATTTAGGGGTTAATACATTTAATATAGTAGCGGCGATGTTAGGGACGGCAGATTAGGGGTTAATAAAATTTAACTAGTGTTTGCAAGGCGGGAGTGCAGCGGTTTAGGGGTTAATATATTTATTACAGTGGCGGCGATGTCCGGTCGGCAGATTAGGGGTTAAGATTTGTATTTTATTGCTTGCTATGTGGGGTGGGGGCCTCGGTTTAGGGGTTAATAGGTAGTTTATGGGTGTTAGTGTACTTTTTAGCACTTTAGTTAAGAGTTTTATGTTCCGGCGTTAGCCCATAAAACTCTTAACTACTGATTTTCAAATGCGGTAGGAGTCTTGACAGGAGAGGGTCTACTGCTCACTTTTTCCAGCAATCGTAATACCGGCGTTAGGAAAATCCCATTAAAAAGATAGGGTACGCAATTGACATAAGGGGATTTGCAGTATGCTAAAATCGCAGAAAAAAAGTGAGCAGTACACCTGTACCTGCCAGACTCGTAATACCAGCGGGCGTTAAAAAGCAGCGTTGGGACCTCTCAACACTGCTTTTTAAGGCTAACGCAAAACTCGTAATCTCTGTGTTAATGTGTTAATATATTCCTAGAGATGCTCCTAAAAGGTGCCTTCGAGAAAGGAATTGTAAAAATGCTGGTGGAGTCTCACTATGTAGTATAGGAGAACTAAGCGTGAAAAAGGATGACTGTAAATGTCCCAGATAATTTGTTCAATAAGTTTTATATGGAAAATAAGTCTTTGTTGACAGTGATAAACCCGTTTCGGTCTATAACAGGTCTTTCTCAAGAAACACGTAGACATACTACTGGTAAGCATATTTTCAATACCCTAATAAGGTGTTCAAACTGTTCTGCACTATTGTATTTTTGTTTTCCACAGGTTTTTTTCAAAAATTGATTTCACCAACAGATGGGACTTTACTATTAGGATTCACCAGAAGTTCACTTCAATTATCTTCTAAACCACATTATATTTTTTCACACTGAGTAACCCACCACTGACTTGGATTATTTGGTTGTAATGTCATACTTTTTTACCATTTTTTTTTACAATTTTTTAATTTTAATTTTTGTTTTCTTATTGTCAGGGTTTTTTCCCTGTTTTGTTTGCCATGTGCTGCTGGCAGCCATTTTACTCACCTCTCTTGCTGACTATGGTGCATTGTGGGGGATGCTGCTCATTTCCTGCACTTCCTTTTAAGGCCATAATGGTGTGCATCATCTGTGTGAGACAGGATGCAGTCTCAGAATTTTGATGTCATCACTTATTATTTAAAGGGCCTCTGTTCAGTATGCTTTGCCTTTGTGTTGTCTCAGACCTGTTTGACTTCTCCCTTGGGGGAGGAGATCCTGGCTGCACAAACCAATGCACCTCCTG
Organism: Bombina bombina; assembly: GCF_027579735.1. Lineage (NCBI taxonomy): Eukaryota > Metazoa > Chordata > Amphibia > Anura > Bombinatoridae > Bombina > Bombina bombina. Next base: position 834,728,506 of record NC_069499.1, read on the forward strand.
AGAAACCTAGTGGTAAGTGTTTTGTTCCTGAGAACCTTCGAACTAAACTTTTGCACATTTACCACTATCCTAAAGCCGCAGGTCACCCAGGCAAGAACCAAATTATTTGGTCTGTCGGTCGACAATTCTGGTGACCAGGTCTTCATTCTGATGTTGCTGCCTATGTTGCCTCCTGCTCAGTTTGTGCACAGAATAAGACTCCTTGACGTCTTCCTGTGGGTCTTCTTCAACCTATTGCTAATGGTGAGCGTCCTTGGACACATCTTTCCATGGACTTCAATGTCGAGCTCCCTGTTTTTAATGGCAATACTGTTATCCTTATGATGGTTGACAGTTTTTCTAAAATGTTACATTGCATTTCCTTGATGAAGCTGCCTACCGCTCAGGAGCTTGCTTCAATTATTGCCCGGGAGGTCTTCCGTTTTCATGGGTTACCCAAGGAGATAGTGTCGGACCAGGGTAGCCAGTTTATCTCCAGAATTTTGTGTTCCTTCTGTGCTCAAATGGGGATCCAGCTTTCCTTCTCCTCGGCATATCACCCTCAATCCAATGGGGCTGCAGAACGGTCTAATCAAGCTCTGGAACAGTTCCTCCGTTGCTATGTCACCACAATAATTGGTCTGAACTGTTACCTTGGGCAGAGTTTGCTCGTAATAGTGCTATTAATGCTTCCTCCAAGTTATCCCCGTTCATGACGAATTATGGGTTTCAACCATCCTTGTTGCCTGATTCATTCATGTCTCAGGGTATTCCGGCTTTGGAGGAGCATCTCCGGCAACTCCGTTCCATATGGGTGCAGATTCAGGATTGCCTTCATCGTTCTATGCAGCGCCAAAAGTTCCAGGCTGATCGTAGGCGTCTGCCCGCACCTTCCTACCAGGTTGTGTGCGGAACATCTGTAGTGACATAAGAATCAATCTGTGTCGGACTTTGCCCGACGGATCAAAGCTTACGTCACTAAATTCTACTTTTGCCGGGCAGCAGGGCTTGATAACTAAGGTGAATCAGCGTCGCCACAAATACGCTGCGGAATTCCAGCGTATTTGAGGTTGGCGGCTTGAAAACTAGGCCCCATTATCTCATAGGATCATGGGCATCGTGAATATAGATTTAATACTAGCAATATATACTCTGTCTCTGGATGAGCATTTTTGTCTTAGTATCATGAGACAGATTGGTTCCACTTGGAGTGCAAAACATTAACACATTTTATTTGTAGCTTCAACTTCAGGTTCTATCAAGTCTACTGGTTGTGAGGAGAAATAACACAAGCGGGATCATCTAGTGTTCCCGCGCTTACAAGGCCACACACAAATCACCTAGAAAATAAACTGCAGTATCTGTTCTAGAGAATGCGAGAGAAGGGTCCTCCTAAGAGTCCTAACACACTAAGCACTGACTTTACTAATGTTTTACGGTTACCTCATTGCAGCAGTGGGCGATAGTTACTGCAGCCTCAATTTTATTTTACTAATACATTGTGATCGCATTTCAAGCCACCCTCGTTCAGAACGTCTTATTATTTTTAGTAACTGTTTGTCAGTGCTATACTGTGGTGTTTTTCACACCAATTTATAAGTTATGATATTTATTAACCTCGTTAAACGAGGTTAATAAATGTCATAACTTAGAAACTGGTGTGAAAAACACCACAGTATAGCACTGACAAAAACAGTTACTGAAAATAGTAAGACTGTACATTCTGACCGAGATATTTGATTGGCGTGCAGGGCTCCCGAGGCTTGAAGACACAAGCCTCTGGTGGGAGCAGTATGGGCCGCAAGAGAGAATGCATTAGCACTTATTCTCCTCTTGGTGGCAGTCTCTAGCGGCCCATACACTGCAATACATTCATATTGCGCAATCGAAGGATAGCTGGCATCTACTTTCTTGCGGGCAATATGAATGTATTGTATTAATATTAAGTTTTTTTACAATACAAGTCAATCAAATAATAAACTATTGAATTTGGTGGAGGGGTAGGAGGGTCACCTTTTGATAAAAAATTTTTTTTGAAAAAAAAGATTTATTTTCTTATTTTTTATTAAAAAAGGCTGTAATACATACATTGGCCAGGGGAGGCACTGCCTCACCTGCCTCCTATGAGTGCACGTCACTGCGACATCCTTCCTGGTTCCTGATCCCTGGCTTGTTCCTGACTCTGCTGTTTTCCTTGTTCCTGATTCCGGCTCATCTGACTATTCGCTTTGGCTCCTGCCTCGTCTGACTACCAGCTCTGGTTTTGACTCCTGGCTTGTTATTTGACTTGTAGACTTTTTATTATTTTTTGTTATTAATAAAGGTGTGATTATTTTTGCACTTCTCGTCTCAGTCTGATTCCTGGCACCCTGACACTTATACAATTTTTTTCACATTTTTTCTAACATCATTTGGAAATTTTGGATCTGTCACACACACAGACGGGTTTATCACTATCAACAAAGACTTATCATTTTACATATAAGACTTATTGAACAAATTATCTGGGACATTTACAGTCATCCTTTTTCACGCTTAGTTCTCCTATACTACATAGTGAGACTCCACCAGCATTTTTACAATTCCTTTCTCGAAGGCACCTTTTAGGAGCATTTCTAGGAATATATTAACGCATTAACTTAGTAGACTTTACCCAATACTACCGTTGATAGTATTGAATTGCATCCTATTCATATGGAGTGTTATTTTATTATATCATTGTTGTAATTTTATTGTATTATCATAATTTATCATAATATTGTTGTACTTTACTCATACACACCTATATCATGGATCCATGAGGTTTTAATTAACATTGGACTATATTGCGATTGTTTATAATAAACCACAATGTACTATTTTCTATATTTTCCAACATTTATTATTTTTTCACCTCAGCCTTCATTACTAGGCGCTCACTTCTCTTGCAAAAAAAAAAAAAATATATATATATATATATATATATATATATAAAGTCTATATTTAAAAGCAGTTATGCTTTTATTGTTCATTCATTCATATTTTGTTAAATAACATTTTCTTTTCTATTTGGGTACACACTATAAAAAAGTTTTGCCACCCCTGGCCTATAAACTCTCATACAAATTGGTACTTCTCATTTCTATTCACCTCTGATACTTCACTTTTTTATTATAGAGTTCCATCATATTATAAATTTTGTTATCTAACCTGCAAAATGTATGTGCAATTTCTTATCAAATCTATTCAATCTTCTTTATAACCTTTAATTTACAGAGACTAGTAATTATGCCCATTGATACTGATCCTTGTGCAATGTATCATTATAAAATAACTGTGTTCACTGGACATCGATGGGGAGCAGCTACTAGTGCTAAGGTGAGCCCATTCTGCAATATTTTTGAAATTTCATAATGATAATCTGATGTGTCTTATATAATGACATATTCTAATAAATACTGTTGTATAATGGCAGATACATGGGGTATCTTTTCTGCTCTCAGGTCTCTCTTTGCCTCTGCGGCTCTGACAGTAAATACGGCCCCATCCTCCTTTCAGGTACAAGATGTAAAGTTTTTAAAAGTGGAAGCATAGATGTCTTCCTCTTGACTATACCATTTCCTCTAGGAGAACTTCAGAGTATCACACTTAGTCATGATGGCACAGGATCAAACAAGAGCTGGTAAGAAAAACATGTAGGCATTTTTTGGATGCTCCTTATATACTATGATTACATGATTGCCTCACCAACTTTTTTGAATGTGTTGCAGTCATAAGATTTGAAATAAGTGTATATTTTCAAAAATACATTAAATTCACATCAAATAATGTGTTAATAATGGGTTTATATATATATATATATATAAAAATTATGTTTGTATATATAAATTTATATTTGTGATGCTGTAGACTTTATAACTTTACATCAATTAGAGGGTGAGAGCAATCCCCAAGAGAGAGTTAAGAGTGTTAATGGGGTTTTCAAACTGAAATGTTTTGCCCCATACAGTCAAGGGGAAATGTTTTGGAATCCTTCCATAGGAGGGTGGAGGAGGATTTAGTTAAGCTTAAACTAGAAACTAGAAGCCACAAACACAATCTTTCAAAACGAGAGAGACAAGGTCTTAAAAAAAAATTACGAGAAAGAGAAGGCATAGTCATAAAGAACGCGGACAAAGGGGTTACAATAATGGTTATGGATAAGACAGCATATGTGCAGGAATCGCTCAGACAACTAAATGATAAAGATGTCTATGAAGTGTTAAGTGCAAACCCTACAACACATTTTCAGACTTTGCTCAAAGATTTGTTGGATGATGGTTTAGAGCTTGGGGTGATGGACTTTTTGACCTTTGAGTTTTTATTTGTGGATGACCCGGTAGTTCCGATATTTCATCATCTACCAAAGGTCCACAAATCCATCACCAATGTAAACCGTATCTGGGATAGGCTCCCTCTTTGAAAATGTGTCCAACTGGATAGAATCCTTTCTCCAACCCCTTGTGTGGCAACTCCCCTCATTTCTCAGAGACACCAAACACCTTCTGAACCTAATAGATCAGATTACTTAGACAGGAGATTATGGTTGGCTCACTGCTCACAACAACATTTGTGACATTATTAGGAAGAACCTTCCCATTTTGAGAGCTGATGACCATTTAAAAAGTGTGGTAGAAAAAAGTTGTCGCTTTGTCTCAAGAAGGATTGTTACAATAGGTAATATGATCTTCCCGAGTGCCCTGAGAAAACCAAATAGTGAGAGCAGTTGGCTTACATGCAAAGGACACTATTAAATTCGGCACCCGTAGCTGTGTAGCGTGTGATTTAACTCAGACTAGTAAGGTGTTTCAATCGGTTAACACTCAAAAAGTATATAATTGTAGTTACTGATATGGTAACATGTACAGTCTGTAAGAAACAATACATTGGGTGCACTTCTCGAGAGACTAGGTTCAGGATAAAGGAATACCTTTATGATACAAAGGTAGACCCACTACTGGAGTATCTAAACATTTTATATATGAGCACCAGAGAGACACTAGGACATTTAGTTGGATGATCATTGACCTAGTGAAAAAAAAAGAGGGGTGGCAACAGAATACGGGATCTATTTAGAAAATTAAGCCTATTGGATCTTTACGTTGCAAACACGTAGACTCCATGGTTTGAATATAGATGGTGATATCATCAACTTTTGGCAGTGAGGCATAGAAAAGTTCTTTTTAAAGAAAAAAAAGAAGAAAAAAAATATTTTTCACTTCACAAATGTACCTAGTATTAAAATTAAGGTCATTGACCTGGCAAGAACCCCATACAGAGGGGGAGACATATCTACAGTCTTAGACAGGAAAGAACTATTTTGAATTTACAAATTGAAAACCAGGTCACCCTTGGGTATGAATTTGGAATGGGATATGAGATATTATGTTGACTAGATAAATACCATTTAATATATGGAAAATTATACATATATTTTCATATTAGTATATATTTTAACATATATTTCTAGCTACATAATTCCCTTCTTATAGTTTTCACATCATATCTATTTATTTGTGTTTCATGAATTCTTTAATAATCCCATTGCGACAATCTATTGTTGTGCATTTTTACACACTAATGCTTACAGATGTGTATATATATATATATATATATATATATATATATATATATATACTCTTTTACAAACATAGATATATAGATTTCACTTTATCAATGGGGTCAATCTCCAGTTTTTAGGTACCTACCTATTTATTTATTTATATACTAATATCATCATCTATTAATTTATGGTATATTGGTATTATATTTATGAGTTTTGCTTGAATTAATTGAGGTTTTTTTCTTGCATGTATTTATTATCAAAAATTATGCCATTTGTATATATAAGATCTGTGGTTAGGTTACTCATACTGTCATTGCTTCATGGAACACAATCCTTTATTATTATTATTATTATTATTATTATTTTTATGTTTCATATTGAAATCAATTCTTTTTGGATCTTCTGTGTAATTTTGTTAATCTGGTAGATGTGTTCATGCAATTTTATATGAATTTTGTATGAATTAATTCATATCTACATAAATATTTATTTTTATTTTTATATTGATGTTTATAACTTATAGATTGCACCCAGTGACACTTTATTTCCAATAGAATTGCTCCTATTTTCATCTGTTTTCTGTATTATGCATTTTTCTGTAATTCACTTCTTAATAACGTTCACATATATATATTTATATTTCATACTTCAATATATTGATATTATGTTATTAATTTTACTAACATTATGTGCTAGGTATTGCCTCTCGTTCACAAGTATACTGTATTTTTTTTTAATCTGATCTGTTGTATTTACTGTGGCCACATACTCTACTTATAAATTAGATGTCTGAGTGAAACCTATTAATTGCATCACTTAAACAGACCAAACATTTAATTGGTGTGCTGTCCCTTTAAATACAACAGCTGTCCCTACTTGTATTCAGCATCTATGATTAAGCGCAAGTGTGCGTGAAACATGTAAGATCGCTGTTTCCCTCCATCGTTTGTTGTGTCTTTTTTCACCAATATGTGTGTTTTTTATTTGGAATAAATAACCTTTTTTGTGTTGCTCAGTAGCCATCCGTTTTTTCTTTAAATTGTCTTTGCGGCAGTCCTCCGCTTTTTTGGTTGGCTCCACACTACCCTTTTTTCCTTGAGTTGGTCTGCTCTACCCCTCTTCCTTCCACCCGGCGGAAGCTTACTGCAGCAGCACTTCTCTTTCTACATAGAAAAGTTCTTTGTTATAAAAATATCTCTGATTAAATAGTGTATTGGCTTAGCAGGTAGGTAAGTGGTCAGGTAATAGCCCATTGTGGTTATTTGGATATATCAGCAATACAGCATGTATGTATACATATATGCTGATAATACTAGTAGCATTGTGCCACAACAAAATACATATATACACAATGTTACATTTATCAGGTAGTTGTATTGTTGAACACATATAGGTATATATTAAGATATTGGGTAACAGTTTATATTGCTTATTTTGCTTATTGTTTTAACTACAAATTGTATAAAGGAAAGCATAACAAGTGTTAATGGCCACAATAATTTTATTTTTTTTTACAATAACTTTTTTATTTGTTTTAAAGTAGTAAACATTACAGTAAAATAGAACATAAGCACAATTTCACAATTATTGAATCATGTTTACAGAGAACTGAGAAGACTTCCACTTCCCTCATATATAATAAACTACGTCCATTATTTCTGTATGGCTGAATAATCAACCGGAGATGATTCTAGATGTGTATCAGTGCAAGAGTTCTCACCTTTTGGGGCTCACTGAAACCCATAGCGAAGACCTATATCTCCTCTGATTACCCCAAAAGGGTGATAAAGTTAAGCTTGCCCACACATCGTGGTAGGTAGTGTAAAGTCTCTGTATGCTGTAGTTTCACATCTTAAAACCTGCTATCATTGTATAATCAAAACTTAGCATATCGATAAACAGCAAACAAGAATGGAAAGGGGTTAAGAAAGGGGAAGAGAGGGGATGGGGGGGTTGATGAAGAGACAACCCTGGATTTAAGGTGTACAGTTAGGCTTTGTTAACCTCTATGTCTGTGTCTGTATCCACTAAGCGCTGGGAATATGCAAATCTCGTGGGTTGTTTTACTTTCCACTATATCTGTTAAATCGCACAACATGTTTTTTTTTTTTTACTATTTTGGGGTAATAGAGTCCCAGAAAAATCTGAGATCTGCATAAAATGCAGACTTGTTTCTTCTGTAGTAGCCATATTCCTCACATGAGAGCATCTCGTCTGTCTTTTGTATCCATTGTTCTGGTGTTGATATTGAGAGTGACTTCCAGTGCAAGGCAATAAGGGTTTTCGTGCAATTAAGGCCTATGCGGGGTCTCATTTAGGAGGACTAGCTTTGGGTTTAGGGAAAAGTCTACCTCAGCTAACTTTTTCAGGGTGTGCTCTACACTATGCCAAAAGGGGCCCAGTTTTGGCATGTCCACCACATGTGTAACATGGTGCCCTGCCCATTGCATCCTCTCCAGCAAAATGATGAAGAGGCAGGATAAATGCTATTCAGCCTAATTGGCGTTAAGTACCAGCGTAGTAAGACTTTATAGTTGAGCTCTATAACTCTGGGGGAAGTGGAGGAGGTATGTGTGTTCTGGAAAAATTTTAACCATTGTGTAGTGTCCAGGGCTGTTCCTAGTTCCTGATGCCATCGAGCTGTATATGGGGGAAGTGAAGGGGTCTGTGCTTTTTGTAATATAACCTTAGCTAGTGATAGTGAGCCCTTAGTGATTCTCTCAGCTAGACAAATTTGTTCAAATGGAGTCGGAGTTCTAAGGAGATCTTGCTTATTGTGGGTTGTCTGGATAAAGTGTCGTAATTGTGCATATTTTAGCCATGGAGCGAAGAAGCCATGGAAAGTTTGTGAAAGCTCTTCTCTGGTCTTAAGTTTACCTTGAGTAAGTAGTTGTGCTATAGGGATGGAGTCTAAACTTTTGTGAACTATAGTGTCTTTTTTCCTAGGTTCATAACCTCCCATTAGTTCTATGTTAGGAAAGATTGGGGTAAGTGGAGATATTGGTGTGGATAAGGTTGGTGTTGCCTTAAGCAGCTGATCCCATATGTTAAAGATATGTCTATAGAGTGGGGACGACGTGCAAGGGGAAGTGCGTCTGGTCTTAGGGAGCCAGCAAAGAGGGCCAGGGTTAGGTGACCTAAGCAGTTAGGAGTCAACTGCCACCCATGCCTTAGAGTCTTTTCTACAGTGCCAATCAAGAATTCGTTGCAGGGCCACCGCTTGGTAATATAAACATAGGTCTGGAAGACCTAGTCCTCCGCTCTGAAGAGGCCTATACATAGTTCCTCTCTGTATCCTCGGAACTTCGGTTCCGCTTGTTTGCAAAAGTGGGTTTCTTGCAAAAAAATGATTTCTCCCTTGCGCTTATGGAACCAATTAAGGGCAATAGATTTTTTGGTTGGAGAATTAAGGCCCTTAACATTTTGGGAGATAAGCAAGAGCTCAGGTACTGCCATGTGTAATGTAGAGTAGCGCATCTAGCTTGTGTTGACTGTAGTGTAAGTGGTCCGCTACTAAGAGCGATAGTGGTGTGTCAACTGTCTCTAGAGATGTAAGTTTTGATAGAGGAGCGCAACCATTAGAGGAATTTGTTCATGTGGGACCATACCTGAGGACCAGGAAACGTCTGTGGAGTCTTCCAGCTTTGTCTCTATCATCGAGGAGAGAGGGAGAGGAAGAGGAGAAGTAGAGAAAGGAGTAGATTCTACTGGTGTTGGGATCTGTAGTGTCAAATAGAAAAAGTGAGGGGGGGCGGAGTTATCCCTGTATCTGAGCGGTCACACTCTCCATGAGCTCCGGCTATATCTTATAGATTTATACTTCACTGACCGCTCAGAACAGGTAACTGCACACTGACAGAGAACAGCACCAGAGGTAAAACACCTAAGTCACCTAAAAAGGCATAAGAGTCAACTACAGTGCCATATTCTGTGACATTTAATCGCTGAGGACAGCACAGTGCTTATATTACAGGCGCCATTTTGAGGCACAGACCATCCTACAGCAACAACTTTGAACGCAACCAGCAACATTAGGGACTTTGTAACCTTTACATGATGGTGAGACACCCTTTGACCACAGAAATTACAGATCGGCTAGCAGTCTTTATGCGGCAGATGGACAGATGCTTCGCAAATCTACTACTCTCCTTACACCCGGACAACTCCAGCGCCACTATTACGGTGGAGCACTGTAAGATGAGACCGGCACAGGGCAATGCCTTCCTAGGCTTTGGTGCAAATTGGTCAAGCTGGCGACCTCCAGCTCCACAATGTCAAACAAACAAAACTGTCCACAGCACCAATGTAATAAAAGGAATCTTCTTTATTGAATGTTTAAAAGCATACAAGACAGGTATGCAACGTTTCGAGACCGCAGTCTCTTAATCATGCATACACAGTAATGCACCTGTCTCTTAATTTAAAGGCAGTGTCAACCAATCACATTCAGGATCCAAAGTAACACACCTTGTGCTTGGATTAACCTTTTCATCTCTTATTTATACATATATATACAATTGTGATTTAAGTATGTAGATTCTGCCATCCATAGATAGAGACACAAATAAAAACAATATATTTACACAAAGAACATGTAAATTACAAAACACAGGTAAAAAGCAGATGTACACTTACAGAAATATAATGTAATTATATTTCTGTAAGTGTACATCTGCTTTTTACCTGTGTTTTGTAATTTACCTGTTCTTAAATCACAATTGTATATATATGTATAAATAAGAGATGAAAAGGTTAATCCAAGCACAAGGTGTGTTACTTTGGATCCTGAATGTGATTGGTTGACACTGCCTTTAAATTAAGAGACAGGTGCATTACTGTGTATGCATGATTAAGAGACTGCGGTCTCGAAACGTCGCATACCTGTCTTGTATGCTTTTAAACATTCAATAAAGAAGATTCCTTTTATTACATTGGTGCTGTGGACAGTTTTGTTTGTTTGACTATTACGGTGGAGACACTGAAAGCTGAGACGCACACCCAGCACAGCATATCGGGTCCTCGGGACCCCATTCAGCCAGATAACGCTATCACTTCTACTAAGCCAAGCCCTTACCAGGGATCTCTATTGGACGCAGCATCACCGCTTGTGCCGCCGTGGCTTGCCATCGTGCAGCAACCGACACTTGGGCCTTCGGAAGGGAGGTCTCACTGTGCTATCCTGCTCCCGCTAGGACCCGAGCACAGACTGCTCAACATGCCCTGGTATGTACCGGATTTTACTACAGACACTCGACCTCTCGCTTACTCCAATTCCTTTTCTCAAGTACAGGGGAAGATAGAAGACAGAGAAAGTGACCTGTACATGAGCAGATCGCAGGGTCTCGAAGATTGTATCCAACAGCCCCAGAAACCTCACTCAAGCTGCGACAGAAATACTTTAAGTCAGAAACTTTTAATAGCTGCTATGTTTCTGCCCCCCAGATTGGGGATCGGATAAACGGGACAGCTCCTTCCTCATGTACCTCTCCATGGCCTGATTAGTATATGCTGTGAGGAGGAGACATACATATTTAGTAGGTCAATTTGACTGTACCCCATACCGGTTTGAACTGTTAACAGTTAAGACACACAGAGCTGAATCATTTCTCCAGCTTGTTTAATGAGAGTATTATTGTTGTACCTGAGCTTATGCATAGTTTTATCTCCACTAAGTGTTATCCCAATGTTACGGGGAATTTCCTCTCAGCACTCATATTCATTATCTTGTATGCCACTTAGTATGGGACTGCTCCGTAAAGGGTTATATTTTTATTTCTCTCACATGAGAAAATTAAGGCATTACTTGTTTAGACTCATATAAGAAGTACTCCTCTCTCTTTGCCGAGCTACTTAAGTTCTAACCCCCTAGACAAGCCTAATAGCATCTCTATAATGGTTATGTACACCACAACTCCTCTACTTATTAACCATAAAAGGTGCCTTTCATAACTTTCTCACTTAATAATACACCTCCAAACTACTACTCCTCTGACACTTCCTCAGCACTAGACCATACATGCCTCTAACAAGAGCCCATCTCCCCCCCAATTCTTCTTTTTCCTTTTCACACTTTTTCCCTTCCCTCCCTTTCATCTCTTTAAAGCAGCTTTGTCCTGCTGACCTTCCCTATCTTGCTATCCTAACCACTAGGCCCAAAAGCGGCCTCTTCAAAAGCCAATATCCTCTACCTGTGTTCATAAGCTTTTTGGGGTTCAAAAGTAACTCCTCCTAATCATAGAGGATCACATTACAGAAAATAATATAAAAACAGAGGTTTAAAGTAGATGCCTACACAGATCTAATATATTGTCTTTGTATTATTCAACTACCTTTTGTATGTTACTTATTCAGTTATTTTTATTGCATGGCATTTTATTAATACTGTATCATTTTCGCAACCTCAATAAAAAATTAAATTAAAAAAAAAAAAAAAAAAATAGAAAAAGTGAGCAACAAATATACAACAACCAGAACATAACAACAAAACACAAACAGGTAACAACAAAACAGGTAAAACGTGAACATAACAAGTACCAATACTTGGTACTACATTTCAACCCAATAGGGGGGATCATAGTAAATGGAGAGGATTACTATGATGGAGCGGTTTCCATCTGGAGGTAAGTTAATATATTTATATATATTAAGGACTACGGGAGAAAGGTGGGGGCGATAAGCTGGCGCTAGGTAATTGCGCAGCATTATATATATAAAAAAAATTTCCTACATTTTCGAACATTTTTGTAGGTCTAAAGTGGTGTATTATACCGGGTAATGGATACTTAGAAACTTAGACACTGAAGGTGGTGGAATCAGGTTAGTTCATCCCTTGGAGAGTCTGCTTTCTGGGACTCTGTGCTTGGTTTCCTAGAAACTCTCGTCCAGGAAGGTCGTTGTTGTTTTGGCATCTGTGCTGCTGTATTGTCTCTTGATGGTGATGCAGTCTTTGTTGAGAGTGCAGATGGGGCTGGAATATTTAAGCATTTGCAAAACTGCTCAAGGTCATCTGTAGTGCTGTATGTGACCATTTGAGAGTTATGTAGGACTTTAAGACACAATGGGAAGCCCCATCTGTAGGGTATTTTCAAGTCTTGCAAATGAGTGGTAAGGTATCTTGCCTCCCATCGTTTGGTCAACGTGATAGTGCTCAGATCAGCGAAGATCTGTACTGTATATCCCTCAAACAGGATTTGACGTGCTTTTCGTGAAGCTGACATAATTCTCTCTTTGTCTCTGAAACTTTGGAATCGTATAATTATGTCTCTAGGCGGTTTGTCCTCTGGCTGCTTTGGGCGTAGAGCTCGGTGGGCTCTATCTAGAGGAATGGTTGTCGTTTCTTCTTGCAAGATGTGTTCAAATAGGTGTTGCAGATGTTGTTGAATTTGGGTAGTCACAAGTTTTTCGGAGATGCCTCTGAGGGTACGGTTTTGAATATCTGTATCATTATTGTATTGATCCATATCCTCTTCCATTTGCATTACCCTATCACCCAAGTCAGAAAGGTCTCTTTTAACTTCAGTTAGTCCCTCTTTTATAAGTTTGCCCACTTGAGTGAAGAAGGAGGCGAAATCTGCCTTAGTTGGCAAATTTTGAATGTGAAGGCGTACCATTTGCAGTATCTGGCACCTCACTTGTGCTTGATATAGAGGATTCCAGCACTTTTAAAAAAATTGTCCATTTTTGAGGTAGCAGGTACAGAGCCATTGTTGGATTTGTCAGGCCTGGGTGTGCGTCTCGACGCCATTTTGGCGCCTCTGAGTATCAGAGTGGCAGGGATATCTCATTCAGTGGTGCAGCTTCTGTGTTGTACTAGTGCATTAACAGGAGTTATGAGAATAATAAGAGATCACAAAATGTATCCCTTTAAAAGTTTTTCAGTCCAGAACCGTCATGCTATCTGCTTATTACAGCAAAACCATTCCTTCATTTTCCACAATTTTAAACAAGGAGTTAATGATGCTTTAATTCTTACATAGCAGTGTCGTTTTAAGCTGTGTGAGCTGTTGTGCAAGCTACATCAGTGTTATTCTTCATACTTAAAGTTAACTTGATTTTTAGCTGCATGTAGCCCCTGCACAGTGGTTTTAAAGTCCACTACTTATGTCTTATTTTATATTGGGAGACGTCATGTGGAGTCTGAGGTAAAAGGCTTATGGCTGCCAGATCTAGGGAGGCCTAGTTGTTATACGATTTTGGATTATACCTATTCAAAAGGGCTTTATTGTGTGCAGGGTTATGTATACTAGCACCCGGTCTGATTATTTGCAGAGTTTGCTGCACTCCCACCCCAGAAGCTCAGCCGCATGTGTTGCAGAGTCCGGGACTCAAGTAGTGTGTGCTGAGGCTTGCAGCCCACTGATCTACGGGCCCGACTCTTTATACACCTTACCCGTGACTTTTTGGGCTCAAACTGGGCTCTCGCTCATCTCGAGGCATTCCGCCGTGTTTTCTGTTTTATTACGGCATAGGCGTCCTTAAAATCTGCCATGGAAGGTGCTCCTTTACCCGGAGCAAAAAATCATGCGGCCATCATAGACGCTGGCCGGCTCTGCCCCCGGCCACAATAAATTTATGTTGCTTTACTTATTTATTTATATACATTACTTAAAATGTATTGAATTTCTGAGAAAATTGAATTTCTGAGAAAGATTATCTATTTGTACATGAGGGTGAATATCAAATGGTTTAATGTGCATATAGGCCTTGAGCACAATAGTATTAAAATAAGCAATAATTGTTCTCTGTTCGGGTTAAGGTTAGCTGTCTCTTTAAGTACAAGCAGTGAGGTTTCTGTAGTCATTGAGGCAACCAATGAGATTGTGAGGGAGCGTATTTAAGCTCCACAGGTGATATTAGGTAACTAAGTCTATGATTAAGGCTGTCAGCAGACAAAACTTATCAGGCTAGCCTGACATGTCTGCAGTTTTATGATTTTACATGTGTGCCATGTTTTAAGGATATAATAATTTTTAAGCAGTTTTGCTTGTTTCGATATATATATATATATATATATATATATATATATATATATATAAACAATGTCAGCTATAGTTTTAAGTTTTGTTAAGTAAAGAATAAAAGCTTCTCACTTTAAACACTCTCCTATGATGCTCAATAGCAGGGGAAAACAGTCATGTACTGAAAACATATCATATATATATATATGTGTGTGTGTGCATATACTGTATATGTATGTGTGTGTGTATATATAGGCAGGCCAGCACTCGTGGTTAACATTTCATCCACCCAGGGTGCTTCTAATGTATTGATAGAAGTGAAGAAAAGGGATACACTCACCAGGATTTTCAAAGTTACCATTTAATGTAACATTTCGGGGTGTTACCCCCTTCGTCAGACAATACAAAATAATATAGCTCCAAGTTCCAGGGACAGGAGGGACCCTCTTGGTGGAGCTACCCAGTCAGGGTAGCCGGTGTCCGTCCCATATATATATATATATATATATATATACACACACATATACAGTATATATATATATATATATATATAGTGGAAAAAAGGCACAGTGCAGAAGACGATGAAAGTTTAAAAATTCCAAACTTTATTAGGTAAGCATAAAATACCCACAACATCCATGGGAAACAGGAAGAGGCACAATCACTTGCAAAAAACGGCTGACATGTTTCGACCTTCAGGTCGTAATCATAGCTGTATGTAAAATACCTGACAGCTTATTTAAGGTTACAGGTTGAATTTCATTGGATAAAATGTAATTAGATTAAAAATGTAGCAAGGTTTGTCATATGGTAATTACTATACCACTTCAACTTACATTCGTTTGTGCCCAGTTCAAAATACAGACTATTTATGACAGCTTATTTAAGGTTACAGGTTGAATTTCATTGGATAAAATTTAATTCGATTAAAAATGTAGCAAGGTTTGTCATATGGTAATTACTATACCACTTCAACTTACATTCGTTTGTGCCCAGTTCAAAATACAGACTATTTATGAGGATAATCCCCACACACATATTGTGGTTTAACACTGCCCTGAATATTAGTCAAGTATTTGAATGATAAACATGGAAAAAAATAATTTTAAATAATTCCAAATAATTTCAAAGTAATTTTAAAAAATCATATTAACAGTTCTAATTTAAGTGTACAAAAAATATATATAAACTTCTATGCATGTGTATATACAAAATTATATACATACAAAAAATACAAAAAGTATATATCTTGTAATGAATGTGTTATAATGAATGAATTAGTGAATGTTTTGATGAATGCATTAATGAAACCCATATTTAAACACCCATTAGTGTGTGAATACATATATGCACACACTAATGTACTGTATCGTAGCAATTGTATATGTATATATACAGATGAAGCGAAAGCTAAAAGGCTAGATCGCTGAAGCCTGATAGATAATAGAAAAATATGTGTTTATTGTTAACTATGTTCAAAAGCATTACATTTCAGTATTGTTTTCTTTAAATTAAATTGCAGATGAACTGTATTCATGGATGAGTCAATAAGTCAAGGTATGAATGGGTGAATGAATAGTTAAAGAATAGATGGATGAATGGTTAAAGAGAAACATGATAATCTTAAATAAGTACAGAAATTCATGAATGTATGAATGCGTGAGTAAATGATAAGGTTGACCACTAGGGCATTTAGTTGTGGCCACTATTATACCACTGAACAGTGTAGGTCCCTAACACTAGTGTCAGAGAGACACATATGCAAATACACATTAATATATATATATATATATATATATATTTATATTTTATAAGGTGGTCAACTAAATATAAAGAATATGCATATACTCCTGCATGCATATATGTGGAGAACAGGGAGGGTGGCCAAGTATGCTGAGACTAAACAATAAATCAGCAAAATGGCACAAGTCTATCTAGACTCCACATAATTGTGAATGTACCCATGTACCCCTGTCATATCCAAACACATGCATGCAAACATTCATATACCCACCTACATGAATATGAATGTGGGCTCACTGTGGGAGAGGGAGATGCACTAGATGGTTACAGACGTGTCAACCTTATAGACTAAATAACCAAACCTTAGGGTAAATTACCTCCAAAAATTGATTAAATCATATTCAAACCAGTCGGTACCCTGGTCTGGAGTCTGAAGATCCAATACATCTCCCTCTTCCGCAGCAGCTGTTAATGATCACCACCTCTAGGAGGACACATAACCCTCTCTATGGCTTGCCATCTCAGGGTACTAACACTTTTGTCATGGCATCAGGCAAAATGTCTAACAAGAGGGGTGCTAGCTTCACCCGCCTGTATTGTGAACAAATGGTTCCTAATGCGAACTTTCCCCTCATTTGTAGTGAGACCCACATATTGAAGATGACAGGATGTACAAGTGAGTAAGTATATCACGTATGTAGTAGTGCACTTCAAGCAACTATTTATGGGAAAAGTTTCCCCGGTGACCTCTGATCTAAATATATTAGATTCTGTGATATACTCACACACTCAATACTTCTGTCTGCACTTGTAGAGTCCCTTTTGAGTAAGCCAAGAGCTGACCGGTTTATTCTGCTCTGGCAATGACGAAGGTGATAATGTATTCGCCAGTGTACGCGTCCTTCTATAGGAGCAGCGTAATCTATCTTTTACACATTTTTCCAATTTGTCATCGGCTGACAAAAAGTAAAAATGTTTTTTAATGATCTTACAAATCTCAAGATATTGTGCACTGAATTCTGTGACAAATGTCACCCCTTGGAAGTCAGTGTTTGGTTTTTAGACATCTTAGACTGATCTTGATTAAGGTCAGTTCTATCTACTTTCTGTACTTGTCTCTCCGCTTTTCGGATAACCTTTTCTGAATACCCTCTCTGTTTAAATCTTCTACTGAGATCTTTGGTTTCTTCCGGACTACAGTTCCTCTTTACTCTGACAAACTGTCCCTTGGCCACTGCAAAGGGTACGTGGCGTGGGTGACAGCTTTTGGCGTGCAATAATGCATTCCCAGCTGTAGGTTTTCTGTAAATGTTACTAACAATTTTCCCTTCTCTAGTTCCTGTTGAGGAAATGTCCAGAAAGTTAATTGAATTTTTATGTAATTCAGAGGTAAATCGAATGCCAAAATTGTTCTCATTCAAAAAGTTAATGAAATTCGAGAAGTCAGCTTCATCACCCAACCAGATGACCAGAAGGTCATATATATAAAGTAGTGAAGAAAAGGGATGCACTCGCCAGGATTTTCAAAGTTACCATTTAATGTAACGTTTCGGGGTAACCACGAAACGTTACATTAAATGGTAACTTTGAAAACAGTCATACATTGTAGCGTACAAGTACTAATGCAATATTATACATATATACAAGTAGTTCAACAATAGGTGTGAATGTCCTAGTATACAGTATACAGAGAAAATGTATGCAGAATAAAATATTTTCAATAAAATAAAACTATAATTCACAAGTAAATATCTCACATGAGTACTATGTAATATGGATATTATCCAAAACAAATGAAATTTTGGTTTGTATCAAAAACAGGAAAGCAAATTCAGCCACTTCAGTATATGTATCTCCTAGGTGATTGAAAAACCAATTGTGAGTAGATTAACATATAAAACGATGGACAACTTTAGACAGCAGGTCCCTTTGGGAGTCTACTTACACTCCTTTACCTCAATCCTATGAGGTAAGTGCAGCGCAGTGCAAGGGGAGTCCCTTGGGGTTGTGCCGAAATGACTTCTGGAAAAACTGCCTCTCTTCAAGAATCGTTCCCAGGCATATATGGCATGTAAAAAAGAAAGCAAATAATAGTGCAACTCCGTATAAAATTGTCACACGATTTATTATAATGAAAGATATATGCTTACATTAAAAATCCTCAATAACATATGAGGTAATTAATAACTATTAATGCCATATATTGCATAAAAGCTACAAAATGTCCTGGATTTGAAGAGTGCATTATGTGCAAACGTGTAATAAAGGTCTTGACGCGTTTTGAAGGGAGCATACAATTTTAACCCTTCTTCCTCAGAGGCTATCACCGTTTGCTGTTAGAAGTATATATATATATATATATATGTATGGGAAGATTCTAACTCTCGCGGAGGTTGATGGGATGAGTACAGTATTAATACAGGTCACACAATGCTGATAACTGGACCCTGTGTTTCAACAGGTGAGCATTTATAAGCACTCATTTGATCAACTTGATCTATCACTCATTTGGGATATTAGTATCTTTTTGTACCCTTTCCATCATATGCATATGAGGAACGTCTTCTGCAAGCGCTATTAGAACAAACCCTGTTCACTACTTTCCCTTTTAGTCTCACCAAGGAGGGTTGAGACACCACTAATAGCAGCATACATCAGACTTCTCCATTAAACATCTAACTCCAAAACTACTCTTCTCCAATTTTGGCGCAACTACCTACTCCCTCTCTTCTCATATATGTATGTATGTATGTATGTATATACTGTATATGTGTAGATATATATATATATGTGACGGACACCGGCTACCCTGACTGGGTAGCTCCACCAAGAGGGTCCTTCCTGTCAGTGGAACTTGGAGCTATAGAGCGGAGAGTAGTGATTACAGCCAGAGCCCACCCAAATAACCAGACAGAACCAGTATTCAGGTGGAGGAAAAACATTCTTTATTGTGAAACACACACACTTTTATATACACCCAGCTCATCTTGATAAGGGCCTTATCTGACCACCAGATCTCCCGCCATTCCCACCCCTCCAGACAGGCTGGTGCCCCCCATAGTCCCATAGAGTCCCAGTGGTACAGAGGCGGTAATCCTAGGGGAGCAGCGGGACTGTGTCCCCAGATGGCACAGTCCAAAAATTGTCATGATCCATTGCTGGCGGCCAGAGCAGCAGTTGATCAAACATACACAGAGGAAGCCAGTTGAAGTAGGGGTTGTAGGATGGTCCGAATCCCCAAGTTGCCAAGGGAGCTCCCTTCCGGCAATCACCCAACCTCTTGCCCACCCTATGAGGTACCAATCCCCAAAAGAGCAGAGCTCTGTGGCAAAGGGCCTAGGGTATAGGTTTAGCGGGTGTCCGGGGTGGTGTGGCCGACTGACAGTTCCAGAAGCCCAGTCAGCCGGAGAGGGGTTAGGGGGTCAGAGATCAGCACTTCCATGAGGATGTACAAACCACAAAACAAGCAATAGGAAGAGTCTGGGAGATCGCGTAAGCCATGAATGGGCCAAATCTGCAGTAAAACTGAGTTAGCTAGGTAGTAGGGTGGGTGGTATCTGTGGTATCTGTGTGCCTGGTATCTGTGACAGTGCTCCCCTGAAAAGTCCGGCAGACCCGGCTAGATCCACACACAGCTCGGCCTGGGGCTGTCCGGGGAGCTATTCCAGCTCAGTTTGCCGGGAAAGTCCATCAGCATTTCCATTGCTCTTTCCCGGCCGGTATTGAATAATGAAGTTAAAGGGCTGCAAGGCACAATAAACAGGCGTCCATTGTCCCCAGAAACTCTGTTGAGCCAGACCAGGGGCTGCGCATATTGTCCCTAACTGCTTTGGGGACCGGGTACGCCGGCTGCTGCAGGGGCGCCTGTCCCGGGGTTTCCACTCGGTGCACCGCTACTGTGGTAAACCCAGGGGCAGTGGAGAACATGTCTCAATGGCTCTTTAGCACCTGTCTGACTTGCTCTCTCTGCCTAGTCCCTTAGCCTCTTGTCTAGCTGTATGTCCCCTACGCCTGTGGGCGCACTGTTCCACTTGGGTAACTCCGGCATTGGGAGACTTTCAGAGTCCTAGTATGCCTTCAGCATGTTTACATGAAAGGTCTGGCTGACCCGGTCATCTGAGCATTTGGCTACCAGATAGGTTGTGTCACACAGCTGCTCTACCACTCGATAGGGTCCCTGCCAGGAAGCCTGTAGCTTGTTTGTCTTGACAGGCTTCAGGGCCAGGACCTTCTGCCCTACGTCTAAGGTCCGGTTACAAGCATTCCTGTTGTACCACCGCTTCTGTCTATCTTGGGCGACCTGAAGGTTCTCTCGCACCCTATCGGCGAGGTCCTTCAGTCGGTCCCTGAATTCCAGGATGTACCCCACAATGAGGGCCCTTCCTCCCCAATTGATCTTTCCCAGTAGGCTCTTAGTAGGTCTAGGGGCCCCCTCTACCACCATCAGTATATACTTTTTCCTGGAGGGGCTGGGATGGGGCAAGGGACCAATAATGTCTCTTCCTGAGCTCAGAGTACTGCTGCTCCATCCGAAGAGAGCTTCAGTTGGTGGTTTGGATGCTCCAGGTAGACCAGCTGTGAGAAGCATCCCACAGCTGCCAACCAGTTGTGACGGACACCAGGTACCCCGACTGGGCAGCTCCACCAAGAGGGTCCTTCCTGTCCCTGGAACTTGGAGCTATAGAGTAGAGAGAAGTGATTATAGTCAGAGCCCAACCAAATAACCAGACAGAACCAGTATTCAGGTGGAACAAGAACATTCTTTATTGTGAAACACACACACTTAGCTTATCTTGATAAGGGTCTTATCTGACCCCCAGATCTCCCCCCATTCCCACCCCTCCAGACAGGCTGGCGCCCCCCCATAGGTTCCATAGTCCCATAGAGTCCCAGTGGTAAAGAGGTGGTGATTTTGCGGTGATCCCGGGGAAGCGGCAGCACTTCCCGGGTGTTGTTGGAAATGCCCTCGGTACCCAGGTGCCACAGTCCAAAAAGCGACATGATGTGTTGCTGGGGGCCGGAGCGACAGTTGATCAAACATACACTGGGGAAGCCAGGGGATGTAGGAGTTATAGGGGGGTCTGAAACCCCAAGTTCCCAAGGGAGCTCCCTTCCAGCAATCACGCCACCTCTTGCCCTCCCTAGTGGGTACCAATCCCCAAAAAAGCATAGCTCTGGGGCAAAGGGCTGCTGGAGTGACCTGGGGTAGCAGGTGTCTGGGGTGGTGTGGCTGATCGGCAGTTCCAGGAGCCCGGCCAGCCGGAGAGTGGTTAGGCAGTCAGAGATCAGCTCTTCCACAAGGATGTAGAAACCACAAAACAAGCAATAGGAGGAGTCTTGGAGATCGTGTAAACCATGAAAGGGCCAAATCTGCAGTAAAAAGGAGTTAGCCAGGTAGTGGGGTGGGGGTAGCCTTGGCAGCCTGGTATCCATGACAATATATATATATATATATATATATATATATATAGAGAGAGAGAGAGAGAGAGAGAGAGAATAACTCATTGTGTAGTTCATTAACAAATCTAGACAGGCCCAAAGGCTTGTTTTCCCACAGAAAACCTCTGAATCAAACCTTCTCCCAGCTGATGAGTAGCAACAACTACGAAACAGTCTGTCCTGGGATGGTTATGAATCACTGCACTAATTCCAGCTAAGTTTATAAGCTGTGTGATCAGCGATACTTTGGCGTAAAGGGAATCTGCTGAAAAGCAGACTGAAGTAAAAAGGTGTGTCATTGTGTACTTAATTTGCATATCTTACCCATAATCCTTTGCTGCATTGGAATCAATGGAATTCAGAGGTTTTCTGTGGGAAAACAAGCCTTTGGGCCTGTCTAGATTTGTTAATGAACTACACAATGAGTTATTTTCTCTATATTTTGTGCGTAGTGGAGGATTTTAAACTCACCTTTTATCTCCCCCTAATTTAAAATGTTGTTGTATATATATATATATATATATATATATATATATATATGTGTGTGTGTGTGTGTGTGTGTGTGTGTGTGTGTGTGTGTGTGTGTGTGTGTGTGTGTGTGTGTGTGTGTGTGTATATATGTATATATGTATATGTATATATTCAACTATCTGTGGTTAATCCCAGTAAACTACTCATTATACTCATATGGTTCTGAATAACAAGGGTTATATATTATACACTTTGCTAAGGCTACTCTAAGGCTACTCTATATCTTTATTAAGGGACCTCTCATAGATCTGAATCACTCTCTTACGTAGGTTCAGCTAATGGAATCCTATTTCACTTGTAGATCTGTAATTAAGGCTTTACTCCCATCTAGTGGGGAAACCTGATAGCTATATAGGATCTCATAGAAGTTTTGCTAAGAAGCCCCCCTCTACCGAGGTATACAATTTTTATTATTCCAGAAAGTATTTGGTGGTAAATGTGGTTAGGTGCAGGTATATAATGTGTTCAATATTCCACTTAGTTATAAAATATAGACATAGAATTAACCCCTTACACATATATGAGCAAAATTACATATGCGTCAATGAAAAACTTCTGAAAATATGAGAAGCAGAAAGAGAAATAACTTTAGTATTATTAATAAACAAACTATATATTGTAATGGGTCAAACTTAGGAGGGGATTATTAGCATACACTTTAAGGTTTATATTTATTTACTAAAAGCTAAATGCGTTAGCACATTGTATGTAGACCCTCAAGGAAAAGCATATAAATGTTAAATATAGTAGTAGTAGTCTAGTAGTAGTCTACGTGTGCATAATGAACTTATTATATAATGTTCATAATTAGTTAGCAAAACTAAACTTTAAGTGGGAGACAACTATAAACTAAACCAAAGTTCTCACACATGTCCAGAGATCCAGGACTTCAGACCTTATAGTCCTCATAGATTGTTAGAGAGTAATAATATCAAGTTGCCGCACTAATAGAGTGATGCAGTCACTTCAAAATTGGTCCTATTATCCTACCCCCCACTGGAACTCCAGCTTGTCTCACGCTTGTCTCAGAAGGGCGATACAGGGTTTCAATTAAACTTGTATGTCATTCCCCTCAACCTCTTGAGAAGAGAGCTCCAGTAGTATAGCAAATGCATCGCATCGTGCTGCTTCAGGTGTTATAACCAGAGCTAAAGAATGTCCCCATATTGTGTTGCATCTTCTGTCTCGAGCCACCAAACTCTCAGTAACAAATGGCCATATGCGACATAGCCAATATACATCTGAGCCAGCTTCAGAGACAATTTGAACACCACGATGCTGCATCTCTCCAAACAAGCCTTCCTCTTCTGTAGCGATCTTGCAGGCAATATATCTCGATCCTCCTCCCACATCTCACCGCAAATGTCTGCCCCGTTGTCTGTCTCTTCCCCGTCTACCTCCACCGGGCTCATCCATTATTCACATATAGGAGTAAAGTCCCGCTCTTGGGTTTCGGCTCCTTCTCTCTGGGAGCAGGTAAGTGGGGAAAGAGTAGTATCCTCCATTCTGTAAAGTTCTAGTGGTAGATCCACTTGATCATCTGGAGTAAGTGTATAGCCCGGAGAATGCAGCATAGGGCTATTGCAGTTCATAGGTCTTGCACCTCTTGCATGTTCATAACGGGTGATCTGAAGTAGGGAATCCAACTCTTGTAGGAGCGATTTCTCAAAATTTGCAAAGAGGGTATGCAGTATTGTAGGAACATCTTCCATATTGAGGATTTAAATGTTGTATACAGAATCAGCTATTTCTCAAAAGGCTCTTTCTTCTATGCTGGCTCAAAAACAGCTGGGTGATTTATCCAAGGAACAAAAGTCAGAATGCGGACATACTGCATGCTCCAGACTTTATCCTGGCATTAATAACTGATGTTACCATTAATATCTTATAGATGGGTCTCAAATATCTTTAGATTCTGAATATTAGTCCCCAAAAAAGCTAAACAAAGTCAGGAGCTCTCATAGTGTACATCTTGTCGCTTCGGTTGTCGGCTCTGCCCCCCCCCCTTTTATTTAAGATTGATTATATTATTTCTTTATTAAAGGAGGTTTTGCTTTCGCTAGAAACAAATAAGTTTTTGTAGAGGAGGCTACCAGTCATTTATATTATTATTATAGACCTGCTATGGACTCTTCTGATGTTTTTCCAGTGGCTGATACTGTGGCTGGAATTATTTCAAAACAGTGGTCTAAACCTGCCATTCATATTATCCTTCTCCAAGGTTTAAAAAAATATCCTCTTCCAGATTCTAATATTGAGCATTGGAAATATGTCCCTAAGATGGATGGGGCTATTTCTACTTTGGATAAATGTACTATTATTCCTCTGGAGAATAGCACTTCTTTTAAAGACCCTTTGGATAGGAAACTAGAATCCTTTCTTAGAAGGGCCTATTTGGAGGCAGGTTATCTTTTCAAACTGGCTATTGCTATTGATGATGCCTCTGCTTTTGCATACATCTGGTTCAATAGTCTTTCTGATCAGATTTCTGAAGATTCTGACAGTGAAGATTTTTTATCCTTTAGGGTTTGCTTAAATGTTCTAGTTCCCTTATTGGATATGCTATTTTGGATATCATGAGCAATAATTCTAAGAGCATGTCCTTGTTTGTCCTTTCTAGGCGAGCCTTATGGTTAAAACTGTGGTCTGCTGATGCAGTCTCTAAAGTCTAGGCTCTTGAATGAAAGACGTTGTTTTGGGCAGATCTAGATTGTATTATTTCCACCATTACTGATAAGAAGATAAGATAAGAAGTCAAGTGTAAAGTTAAGGCTTCTAATCGATTTTGTTTCTTTCTTCAAAAGAAGGGGCAAAAGTCTGATTTCTCCACAGCTAAGCAAGGTCCCTCAGGTTGAAAACCAAGCTGTAATTCGAACAGGCCTAAGCAAGCTAAAAAGTTTACTCCTACTCGCCTCTATGAAGGTGCAGTCCCCAATACAGATTCTCTGGTAGGGGCAGGTTGCCTCTTTCAGAAGGCATAGTTTTGGACTATGTCAGATTCTTCGACTCTGAATATATAATTTTCGAAGGTTATTGGAAAGGTTTCAGATAGACATGTGCAATTCAGATAAATCTAAATTTCCGAATTAGCACCATAATGAAAATTCCAAAAACACATAAATCAGTTTCCGAATTTTTGGATCCATTCTTTATACATATTCAGAATTTTTCTAATCCAAACCGTCATTCCCCGACATTGCCAACAGTAACTAAAACACTAATTAAAGCTATTAATCCCTAAACTGCCATTCTCCATCATCGCCAACACTAACTAAACCTATTAACCTCTAAACCGCCACCCCCTCACTTTGCCAGCACTAACTAAACCTATTAACCTCTAAGCTGCCATTCCCCCACATCGCCGACACTAAATAAAGCTATTAACCTCTACACTGCCGCCCCCCACATCGCCAACAGTAACTAAAACACTAAGGCCTAGATTTGGAGTTCGGCGGTAAAAGGGCTGTTAACGCTCCGCGGGTTTTTTTCTGGCCGCACCATAAATTTAACTCTGGTATCGAGAGTTCAAACAAATGCTGCGTTAGGCTCCAAAAAAGGAGCGTAGAGCATATTTACCGCAAATGCAACTCTCGATACCAGAGTTGCTTACGGACGCGGCCGGCATCAAAAACGTGCTCGTGCACGATTCTCCCATAGGAAACAATGGGGCTGTTTGAGCTGAAAAAAAAACCTAACACCTGCAAAAAAGCAGCGTTCAGCTCTTAACGCAGCCCCATTGTTTCCTATGGGGAAACACTTCCTACGTCTGCACCTAACACTCTAACATGTACCCCGAGTCTAAACACCCCTAACCTTACACTTATTAACCCCTAATCTGCCGCCCCCGCTATCGCTGACCCCTGCATTACATTTTTAACCCCTAATCTGCCGCTCCGTAAACCGCCGCCACCTACGTTATCCCTATGTACCCCTAATCTGCTGCCCTAACATCGCCGACCCCTATGTTATATTTATTAACCCCTAATCTGCCCCCCACAACGTCGCCGACACCTGCCTACACTTATTAACCCCTAATCTGCCGAGCGGACCTGAGCGCTACTATAATAAAGTTATTAACCCCTAATCCGCCTCACTAACCCTATCATAAATAGTATTAACCCCTAATCTGCCCTCCCTAACATCGCCGACACCTACCTTCAATTATTAACCCCTAATCTGCCGACCGGAGCTCACCGCTATTCTAATAAATGTATTAACCCCTAAAGCTAAGTCTAACCCTAACACTAACACCCCCTAAGTTAAATATAATTTTTATCTAACGAAATACATTAACTCTTATTAAATAAATGATTCCTATTTAAAGCTAAATACTTACCTGTAAAATAAATCCTAATATAGCTACAATATAAATTATAATTATATTATAGCTATTTTAGGATTAATATTTATTTTACAGGCAACTTTGTAATTATTTTAACCAGGTACAATAGCTATTAAATAGTTAAGAACTATTTAATAGTTACCTAGTTAAAATAATTACAAATTTACCTGTAAAATAAATCCTAACCTAAGATATAATTAAACCTAACACTACACTATCAATAAAATAATTAAATAAACTACCTACAATTACCTACAATTAACCTAACACTACACTATCAATAAATTAATTAAACACAATTGCTACAAATAAATAAAATTAAATAAACTATCTAAAGTACAAAAAATAAAAAAGAACTAAGTTACAGAAAATAATAAAATATTTACAAACATAAGAAAAATATTACAACAATTTTAAACTAATTACACCTACTCTAAGCCCCCTAATAAAATAACAAAGCCCCCCAAAATAAAAAATTCCCTACCCTATTCTAAAATACAAATATTACAAGCTCTTTTACCTTACCAGCCCTGAACAGGGCCCTTTGCGGGGCATGCCCCAAGAATTTCAGCTCTTTTGCCTGTAAAAAAAAACATACAATACCCCCCCCCCAACATTACAACCCACCACCCACATACCCCTAATCTAACCCAAACCCCCCTTAAATAAACCTAACACTACCCCCCTGATGATCTTCCTACCTTGTCTTCACCATGCCAGGTTCACCGATCCGTCCTGGCTCCAAGATCTTCATCCAACCCAAGCGGGGGCTAGACATCCACTGAAGAAGTCCAGAAGAGGGTCCAAAGTCTTCCTCCTATCCGGCAAGAAGAGGACATCCGGACCGGCAAACATCTTCTCCAAGCGGCATCTTCTATCTTCTTCCATCCGATGACGACCGGCTCCATCTTGAAGACCTCCAGCGCGGATCCATCCTCTTCTTCCGACGACTAGACGACGAATGACGGTTCCTTTAAGGGACGTCATCCAAGATGGCGTCCCTCGAATTCCGATTGGCTGATAGGATTCTATCAGCCAATCGGAATTAAGGTAGGAATTTTCTGATTGGCTGATGGAATCAGCCAATCAGAATATAGTTCAATCCGATTGGCTGATCCAATCAGCCAATCAGATTGAGCTCGCATTCTATTGGCTGATCGGAACAGCCAATAGAATGCGAGCTCAATCTGATTGGCTGATTGGATCAGCCAATCGGATTGAACTATATTCTGATTGGCTGATTCCATCAGCCAATCAGAAAATTCCTACCTTAATTCCGATTGGCTGATAGAATCCTATCAGCCAATCGGAATTCGAGGGACGCCATCTTGGATGACGTCCCTTAAAGGAACCGTCATTCGTCGTCTAGTCGTCGGAAGAAGAGGATGGATCCGCGCTGGAGGTCTTCAAGATGGAGCCGGTCGTCATCGGATGGAAGAAGATAGAAGATGCCGCTTGGAGAAGATGTTTGCCGGTCCGGATGTCCTCTTCTTGCCGGATAGGAGGAAGACTTTGGACCCTCTTCTGGACTTCTTCAGTGGATGTCTAGCCCCCGCTTGGGTTGGATGAAGATCTTGGAGCCAGGACGGATCGGTGAACCTGGCATGGTGAAGACAAGGTAGGAAGATCATCAGGGGGGTAGTGTTAGGTTTATTTAAGGGGGGTTTGGGTTAGATTAGGGGTATGTGGGTGGTGGGTTGTAATGTTGGGGGGGGGGTATTGTATGTTTTTTTTTACAGGCAAAAGAGCTGAAATTCTTGGGGCATGCCCCGCAAAGGGCCCTGTTCAGGGCTGGTAAGGTAAAAGAGCTTGTAATATTTGTATTTTAGAATAGGGTAGGGAATTTTTTATTTTGGGGGGCTTTGTTATTTTATTAGGGGGCTTAGAGTAGGTGTAATTAGTTTAAAATTGTTGTAATATTTTTCTTATGTTTGTAAATATTTTATTATTTTCTGTAACTTAGTTCTTTTTTATTTTTTGTACTTTAGATAGTTTATTTAATTTTATTTATTTGTAGCAATTGTGTTTAATTAATTTATTGATAGTGTAGTGTTAGGTTAATTGTAGGTAATTGTAGGTAGTTTATTTAATTATTTTATTGATAGTGTAGTGTTAGGTTTAATTATATCTTAGGTTAGGATTTATTTTACAGGTAAATTTGTAATTATTTTAACTAGGTAACTATTAAATAGTTCTTAACTATTTAATAGCTATTGTACCTGGTTAAAATAATTACAAAGTTGCCTGTAAAATAAATATTAATCCTAAAATAGCTATAATATAATTATAATTTATATTGTAGCTATATTAGGATTTATTTTACAGGTAAGTATTTAGCTTTAAATAGGAATCATTTATTTAATAAGAGTTAATGTATTTCGTTAGATAAAAATTATATTTAACTTAGGGGGGTGTTAGTGTTAGGGTTAGACTTAGCTTTAGGGGTTAATACATTTATTAGAATAGCCGTGAGCTCCGGTCGGCAGATTAGGGGTTAATAATTGAAGGTAGGTGTCGGCGATGTTAGGGAGGGCAGATTAGGGGTTAATACTATTTATGATAGGGTTAGTGAGGCGGATTAGGGGTTAATAACTTTATTATAGTAGCGCTCAGGTCCGCTCGGCAGATTAGGGGTTAATAAGTGTAGGTAGGTGTCGGCGACGTTGAGGGGGGCAGATTAGGGGTTAATAAATATAACATAGGGGTCGGCGATGTTAGGGGTAGCAGATTAGGGGTACATAGGGATAACGTAGGTGGCGGCGATTTGCGGTCGGAAGATTAGGGGTTAATTATTTTAAGTAGCTTGCGGCGACGTTGTGGGGGGCAAGTTAGAGGTTAATAGATATAATACAGGGGTCGGCGGTGTTAGGGGCAGCAGATTAGGGGTACATAAGTATAACGTAGGTGGCGGTCGGCAGATTAGGGGTTAAAAATTTTAATCGAGTGGCGGCGATGTGGGGGGACCTCGGTTTAGGGGTACATAGGTAGTTTATGGGTGTTAGTGTACTTTAGGGTACAGTAGTTAAGAGCTTTATAAACCGGCGTTAGCCAGAAAGCTCTTAACTCCTGCTATTTTCAGGCGGCTGGAATCTTGTCGTTAGAGCTCTAACGCTCACTGCAGAAACGACTCTAAATACCGGCGTTAGGAAGATCCCATTGAAAAGATAGGCTACGCAAATGGCGTAGGGGGATCTGCGGTATGGAAAAGTCGCGGCTGTAAAGTGAGCGTTAGACCCTTTAATCACTGACTCCAAATACCAGCGGGCGGCCAAAACCAGCGTTAGGAGCCTCTAACGCTGGTTTTGACGGCTACCGCCGAACTCTAAATCTAGGCCTTAATAAACCTATTAACCCCTATACCACCGCCCCCCCCCCCAATCGGCAACACTAGATAAACCTATAAACCCCTAAACAGCCCCCCCCACATAGCCTACACTAACTAAACCTATTAACCTTTAAACCGCCGCTCCTCACTTTGCCAACATTAACTAAACCTATTAACCTCTAAGCTGCCGTCCCCCCCACATCGCCGACACTAAATAAAGCTATTTACCCATAAACCGCTGTCTCCCCATGTCGCCAACACTAACTAAACCTATTAACCTCTAAACCACCGCCCCCCAAATTGCAACCCCTTAATTAAAGTTACAATTATTAACTAACTACCTATTTAAAAATAAATACAGACTTACCTGTGAAATAAAACCTAAGCTAGTTACAATATTACTATTTACTAACTACCTAGTTAAAATAAATACAAACTTACCTGTGAAATAAAAATAAAACCTAAGTTTAAACTAAAAAAACCTAACATTACTAAAAATAAAATAACTAACATTACAAAAAAATTAAAACTACAATTACTAAAAAATAATAAACACTAAAATTACAACAACAAAAAACTACCATTACAAAAAAACAAAAAAAATTATCCAAAATTATAAAAATGATTCCTATTCTGATACCCCGTTTAAAAAAAAAACACCCCAAAATTAAATAAAAACCTAATCTATAATAAACTACCAATGGCCCTCTACCAATGGCCCTTAAAAGGGCCTTTTGTAGGCATTGCCCTAAAGTTAACAGCTCTTTTGCAAAAAAAATAAATAAACACACCCAAACATTACAAACCCCCACCCCCCCCCCAAACCCACAAAATAAAAAAAAAAAATAATCTACCTATTGCCCCGAAAAGGGCATTTGTATAGGCATTGCCCTTAAAAGAGCAGTCAGCTGTTTTTTATTTCTCTTGTTAAGTGTATCCAGTCCACGGATCATCCATTACTTGTGGGATATTCTCCTTCCCAACAGGAAGTTGCAAGAGGATCACCCACAGCAGAGCTGCTATATAGCTCCTCCCCTCACTGCCATATCCAGTCATTCTCTTGCAACTCTCAACTAAGATGGAGGTCGTAAGAGGACTGTGGTGTTTTATACTTAGTTTATTTCTTCAATCAAAAGTTTGTTATTTTTAAATGGTACTGGAGTGTACTGTTTATCTCAGGCAGTATTTAGAAGAAGAAGAATCTGCCTGCGTTTTCTATGATCTTAGCAGAAGTAACTAAGATCCTTTGCTGTTCTCACATATTCTGAGGAGTGAGGTAACTTCAGAGGGGGAATAGCGTGCAGGTTTTCCTGTAATAAGGTATGTGCAGTTAAAATATTTTTCTAGGGATGGAATTTGCTAGAAAATGCTGCTGATACCGAAGTAATGTAAGTAAAGCCTTAAATGCAGTGATAGCGACTGGTATCAGGCTTATTAATAGAGATACATACTCTTATAAAAGTGTATTTTAAAACGTTTGCTGGCATGTTTAATCGTTTTTTACATATGTTTGGTGATAAAACTTATTGGGGCCTAGTTTTTTCCACATGGCTGGCTTGAATTTTGCCTAGAAACAGTTCCCTGAGGCTTCCCACTGTTGTAATATGAGTGGGAGGGGCCTATTTTGGCGTTTTTTTGCACAGCAAAAATTACAGACACAGACATCCAGCTTCTTCCTGCATGATCCAGGACTTCTCTGAAGGGCTCAAAAGGCTTCAAAAGTCGTATTGAGGGAGGTAAAAAGCCACAGTAGAGCTGTGGCAGTTGTTGTGACTGTTTAAAAAACGTGTTTGTCATTTGTTATTCCGTTTTTGGTATTAAGGGGTTAATCATCCGTTTGCAAGTGGGTGCAATGCTCTGCTAACTTATTACATACACTGTAAAAATTTTGTTAGTGTAACTGCATTTTTTCACTGTTATTTCAAAATTTGGGAAAATTTGTGTTTTTTAAAGGCGCAGTAACGTTTTTTATATTGCTTGTAAATTTGTTTTAAAGTGTTTTCCAAGCTTGCTAGTCTCATTGCTAGTCTGTTTAAACATGTCTGACACAGAGGAACCTACTTGTTCATTATGTTTGAAAGCCATGGTGGAGCCCCATTGGAGAATGTGTACTAAATGTATTGATTTCACCTTAAACAGTAAAGATCAGTCTTTATCTATAAAAGAATTATCACCAGAGGGTTCTGTCGAGGGGGAAGTTATGCCGACTAACTCTCCCCACGTGTCAGACCCTTCGTCTCCCGCTCAGGGGATGCACGCTAATATGGCGCCAATTACATCAGGGACGCCCATAGCGATTACCTTGCAGGACATGGCTGCAATCATGAATAATACCCTGTCAGAGGTATTATCTAGATTGCCTGAATTAAGAGGCAAGCGCGATAGCTCTGGGGTTAAGAGAGATACAGAGCGCGCAAATGCTGTTAGAGCCATGTCTGATACTGCGTCACAGTATGCAAAACATGAGGACGGAGAGCTTCAGTCTGTGGGTGACATCTCTGACTGACATCTGAGGCGCGAAATTAGGCCCCTCCCACCTTACTCCGGTGCTGTGAGGCCTAAGAAAACACTCCTAAGAGTTATATTATTAGCCATGTGGGTAACAACCCCTGTAAGAAACCCAAAGGGACCTTCAAAGTGTCTCAAAAACGATATTTCTTAGTAAAAACCGTTTGCCATAAAATAGTGTCAACCAGCATAAATTAGCCCTGTTATGTAAGCTTGTAATTCCATACTTAGTCTCTGAATAACGCTTACCCTTCCCTCATGGGGATCTTATCAGTCCTTTTCTAGCATTATCACAGTCTTGTCTAGAAATAAATGACTGAACATACCTTATTGCAGCCTAACCTGCAAACCGTTTCCCCCCAACTGAAGTTTTCTTGTACTCCTCAGTCCTGTGTGGGAACAGCAGTGGATTTTAGTTACAACATGCTAAAATCATTTTCCTAAAATCTTCATCTCTTCTGCTGGAGAGTAAACAGTACACACCGGTACCATTTAAAATAACAAACTTTTGCTTGTAGAACAAAAACTACAAATCTAACACCACATTCACTTTACCCTTCCGAGAGGGACCCTATTGCTTAGAGCCGGCAAAGAGAATGACTGGGGGGTGGAGATAGAGGGGGAGCTATATGGACAGCTCTGCTGTGTGCTCTCTTTGCCACTTCCTGTTAGGAAGGAGAATATCCCACAAGTAAAGGATGAATCTGTGGACTGGATACACCTTACAAGAGAAATATCTTCTATTTTCAAATGTGCTTTGATCTCTTGGTATCCCTTGTTGAAAAAGAATACGCACATATCCTACACTAGTGGGAGCTAGCTGCTGATTGGTGCCTGCATACATTTGTCTCTTGTGATTGGCTAACTAGATATGTTCATTTAGTTGCCAGCAGTGCAATGCTGTTCCTTCAGCAAAGGATAATAAGAGAATGAAGCAAATTTGATCATAAAAGTAAATGTCATGGAAAAGAGGTAGGATTTTTTTTATATATTTTTTGTAAGCCCTGAGTTTAGTTTTAACATCCTTTTCCATACCAGGCTCCATTTTCATCTCTCTCGTTTTGCTGGCTACAACTACAATAGCAAGGTTACTGCTCATCATGCTAATGTTTTTCTCCTTTGTCTGTAACGCTCTTCAATACTTTTCTGTTATTTTAACCCCTTACAAGTGCCAGTTAGTGAATCTCCACATCCACTGGGTGCTGCTATCTTGGAACTTAAATTGATGGTAAATTCAAGCGTATAACAAACACTAGGATTTACCATCACTAAAAATAAACGTTAAACTCTCTAAGCAAAGTAGATAGCTTTCTTCAATGAGGTGACATTTTCACCTCTAGACCAATAGCCGTGCGTGTCAACTGACATCCTAGAACAATTGGTCTAGAGGGGAAAAGGTCACCTCACTGAAGAAAGCGATGTGCCGTGGGCAGCCCGGAGACGCTGTGGTAGCGATATGCTTTCCTTACAGATAGGGCACATCGCTTTCTTCAATGAGGTGACCTTTTCACCTCTAGACCAATAGCCATGCTAGGATGTCACCTCATTGAAGAAAGCAATCTACTTTCCTTACAGATAGGGTGAGTTTAAGAGACAAATGTTTATTTTCAGTGATGGTAAATTCTAGTGTTTGTTAAACGCTTAGGTTTACCATCACTTTAAATATTCTTACACCCTGCAACAGAAGTTGTGTGCATTTAAAGATCAGAAACATTGTTGCGTTTTTGACAAGCCACATTGTGCACTTCAGGAATATGAATCCCAATTTTTTTCTTTCATGATTCTGATAGAGCATACAATTTTAAAAAACTTGCCACCAATCAGCAAGCGCTACCCAGCGCTCTGAACAAAAAATGGGCCAGCTCCAAAGCTTACATTCCTTCTTTTTCAAATAAAGATACCAAGAGAACACAGAAAAGTTGATAATAGGAGTAAATTAGAAAGTTGCTTAGAATTGCATGTTCTATATGAATCATGAAAGAAAAAAATGTGGGTTCAGTGTCCCTTTAAGTACTAAATAAGGTGACAACATATAACCTAATTTTTTTTTACTTTTCTTAACACTGTCAACAAATTTACTAAGAGTCAGATTCCAAAGCAGCCAAATATTAATATAAGATGCTACAGACTCACTGTAACTAATACTGTAACTGAACTGAAAATTTGTTATAACCTCATCTTTAAACTTCATTCTCTTTTTTTACTATTATCCTTCAACAATCACATAGGTCAATAGCATTTATCTGCCTTTTTTAGAATAATAGAACACATTCAGAAATAGTCTATTAAAGTGATGGCAAATCCTAGCGTTTCACAAATAAAGGGGACTTTATGATGAAAGCTCCTTTACTTGTTTCAAGCAATCACCGTTCTGAGCATACTAAGGCAGCCCACCGGCAGATCGCTGTTTTCCCTATTTGGCTAAGAGGTGACGTTTTCACCTCTTAGCCAATAGCAGTGCAAGAAATCTGGCTTGGTGCCGCAATCGCTAAGGGGTAGAAACGTCACCTCTCAGCCGAATAGGGATAATAGCGATCTGCCGATGGGCTGCCTTAGCATGCTCAATACTGCGATCGCTTGGAACAAATAAAGGAGCTTTCAGCATGAAGTATTTTATACTTCATGACTAAAAGTCCCCTTTATTTGTTCCAATGGTAAATCCTAGCGTTTCACAAATGCTAGGATTTACCATCAATTTAACTAAAAAATAAAATGATAAAAAAAACATAATTTATGCTTACCTGATAAATTTATTTCTCTTGTAGTGTATCCAGTCCACGGATCATCCATTACTTGTGGGATATTCTCCTTCCCAACAGGAAGTTGCAAGAGGATCACCCACAGCAGAGCTGCTATATAGCTCCTCCCCTCACTGCCATATCCAGTCATTCTCTTGCAACTCTCAACTAAGATGGAGGTAGTAAGAGGACTGTGGTGTTTTATACTTAGTTTATTTCTTCAATCAAAAGTTTGTTATTTTTAAATGGTACTGGAGTGTACTGTTTATCTCAGGCAGTATTTAGAAGAAGAATCTGCCTGCGTTTTCTATGATCTTAGCAGAAGTAACTAAGATCCTTTGCTGTTCTCACATATTCTGAGGAGTGAGGTAACTTCAGAGGGGGTATAGCGTGCAGGTTTTCCTGTAATAAGGTATGTGCAGTTAAAATATTTTTCTAGGGATGGAATTTGCTAGAAAATGCTGCTGATACCGAAGTAATGTAAGTAAAGCCTTAAATGCAGTGATAGCGACTGGTATCAGGCTTATTAATAGAGATACATACTCTTATAAAAGTGTATTTTAAAACGTTTGCTGGCATGTTTAATCATTTTTTACATATGTTTGGTGATAAAACTTATTGGGGCCTAGTTTTTTCCACATGGCTGGCTTGAATTTTGCCTAGAAACAGTTCCCTGAGGCTTCCCACTGTTGTAAAATGAGTGGGAGGGGCCTATTTTGGCGTTTTTTTGCACAGCAAAAATTACAGACACAGACATCCAGCTTCTTCCTGCATGATCCAGGACTTCTCTGAAGGGCTCAAAAGGCTTCAAAAGTCGTATTGATGGAGGTAAAAAGCCACAGTAGAGCTGTGGCAGTTGTTGTGACTGTTTAAAAAACGTGTTTGTCATTTGTTATTCCGTTTTTGGTATTAAGGGGTTAATCATCCGTTTGCAAGTGGGTGCAATGCTCTGCTAACTTATTACATACACTGTAAAAATTTTGTTAGTGTAACTGCATTTTTTCACTGTTATTTCAAAATTTGGGAAAATTTGTGTTTCTTAAAGGCGCAGTAACGTTTTTTATATTGCTTGTAAATTTGTTTTAAAGTGTTTTCCAAGCTTGCTAGTCTCATTGCTAGTCTGTTTAAACATGTCTGACACAGAGGAACCTACTTGTTCATTATGTTTGAAAGCCATGGTGGAGCCCCATTGGAGAATGTGTACTAAATGTATTGATTTCACCTTAAACAGTAAAGATCAGTCTTTATCTATAAAAGAATTATCACCAGAGGGTTCTGTCGAGGGGGAAGTTATGCCGACTAACTCTCCCCACGTGTCAGACCCTTCGCCTCCTGCTCAGGGGACGCACGCTAATATGGAGCCAATTACATCAGGGACGCCCATAGCGATTACCTTGCAGGACATGGCTGCAATCATGAATAATACCCTGTCAGAGGTATTATCTAGATTGCCTGAATTAAGAGGCAAGCGCAATAGCTCTGGGGTTAGGAGAGATACAGAGCACCAAATGCTGTTAGAGCCATGTCTGATACTGCGTCACAGTATGCAGAACATGAGGACGGAGAGCTTCAGTCTGTGGGTGACATCTCTGACTCGGGGAAACCTGATTCAGAGATTTCTAATTTTAAATTTAAGCTTGAGAACCTCCGTGTATTGCTTGGGGAGGTATTAGCTGCTCTGAATGACTGTAACACAGTTGCAATTCCAGAGAAATTGTGTAGGCTGGATAGATACTATGCGGTGCCGGTGTGTACTGACGTTTTTCCTATACCTAAAAGGCTTACAGAAATTATTAGCAAGGAGTGGGATAGACCCGGTGTGCCCTTTTCCCCACCTCCTATATTTAGAAAAATGTTTCCAATAGACGCCACTACACGGGACTTATGGCAGACGGTCCCTAAGGTGGAGGGAGCAGTTTCTACTTTAGCAAAGCGTACCACTATCCCGGTTGAGGACAGTTGTGCTTTTTCAGATCCGATGGATAAAAAATTGGAGGGTTACCTTAAGAAAATGTTTATTCAACAAGGTTTTATTTTACAGCCCCTTGCATGCATTGCGCCTGTCACTGCTGCTGCGGCATTCAGGTTTGAGGCCCTGGAAGAGGCCATCCAGACAGCTCCATTGAATGAAATTATTGACAAGCTTAGAACGCTTAAGCTAGCTAACTCATTTGTTTCTGATGCCATTGTTCATTTGACTAAACTAACGGCTAAGAATTCCGGATTCGCCATCCAGGCGCGTAGGGCGCTATGGCTTAAATCCTGGTCAGCTGACGTGACTTCAAAGTCTAAATTACTCAAAATTCCTTTCAAGGGGCAGACCTTATTCGGGCCTGGCTTGAAGGAAATTATTGCTGACATTACTGGAGGCAAGGGTCATACCCTTCCTCAGGACAGGGCCAAATCAAAGGCCAAACAGTCTAATTTTTGTGCCTTTCGAAATTTGAAGGCAGGAGCAGCATCAACTTCCTCCGCTTCAAAACAAGAGGGAACTGTTGCTCATTCCAGACAGGCCTGGAAACCTAACCAGTCCTGGAACAAGGGCAAGCAGGCCAGAAAGCCTGCTGCTGCCCCCAAGACAGCATGAAGGAATGGCCCCCTATCTGGAAACGGATCTAGTGGGGGGCAGACTTTCTCTCTTCACCCAGGCATGGGCAAGAGATGTTCAGGATCCCTGGGGTTGGAGATCATATCTCAGGGATATCTTCTGGACTTCAAAGCTTCTCCTCCACAAGGGAGATTTTATCTTTCAAGGTTATCAGCAAACCAGATAAAGAAAGAGGCATTCCTAAGCTGTGTGCAAGACCTCCTAGTAATGGGAGTGATCCATCCAGTTCCGCGGACGGAACAAGGACAGGGATTTTATTCAAATCTGTTTGTGGTTCCCAAGAAAGAGGGAACCTTCAGACCAATCTTGGATCTAAAGATCTTAAACAAATTCCTCAGAGTTCCATCATTCAAAATGGAAACTATTTGGACCATCCTACCCATGATCCAAGAGGGTCAGTACATGACCACAGTGGACTTAAAGGATGCCTACCTTGACATACCGATTCACAAAGATTATCATCGGTTCCTAAGGTTTGCCTTTCTAGACAGGCATTACCAATTTGTAGCTATTCCCTTCGGGTTGGCCACTGCCCCGAGAATTTTTACAAAGGTTCTGGGCTCACTTCTGGCGGTTCTAAGACCGCGAGGCATAGCAGTGGCTCCGTATCTAGACGACATCCTGATACAGGCGTCAAGCTTTCAAATTGCCAAGTCTCATACAGAGATAGTTCTGGCATTTCTGAGGTCGCATGGGTGGAAAGTGAACGTGGAAAAGAGTTCTCTATCACCACTCACAAGAGTCTCCTTCCTAGGGACTCTTATAGATTCTGTAGAGATGAAAATTTACCTGACAGAGTCCAGGTTATCAAAACTTCTAAATGCTTGCTGTGTCCTTCATTCCATTCCACGCCCGTCAGTGGCTCAGTGCATGGAAGTAATCGGCTTAATGGTAGCGGCAATGGACATAGTGCCATTTGCGTGCCTGCATCTCAGACCGCTGCAATTATGCATGCTAAGTCAGTGGAATGGTGATTACTCAGATTTGTCCCCTCTACTAAATCTGGATCAAGAGACCAGAGATTCTCTTCTCTGGTGGCTTTCTCGGGTCCATCTGTCCAAGGGTATGACCTTTCACAGGCCAGATTGGACGATTGTAACAACAGATGCCAGCCTTCTAGGTTGGGGCGCAGTCTGGAACTCCTTGAAGGCTCAGGGATCATGGACTCAGGAGGAGAAACTCCTCCCAATAAATATTCTGGAGTTAAGAGCAATATTCAATGATCTTCTAGCTTGGCCTCAGTTAGCAACACAGAGGTTCATCAGATTTCAGTCGGACAACATCACGACTGTGGCTTACATCAACCATCAAGGGGGAAGCAGGAGTTCCCTAGCAATGTTAGAAGTCTCAAAGAAAATTCGCTGGGCAGAGTCTCACTATTGCCACCTGTCAGCAATCCACATCCCAGGTGTAGAGAACTGGGAGGCGGATTTTCTAAGTCGTCAGACTTTTCATCCGGGGGAGTGGGAACTCCATCCGGAGGTGTTTGCTCAACTGGTCCATCGTTGGGGCAAACCAGAACTGGATCTCATGGCGTCTCGCCAGAACGCCAAGCTTCCTTGTTACGGATCCAGGTCCAGGGACCCGGGAGCAACGCTGATAGATGCTCTAGCAGCTCCTTGGTTCTTCAACCTGGCCTATGTGTTTCCACCGTTTCCTCTGCTCCCTCGACTGATTGCCAAAATCAAACAGGAGAGAGCATCGGTGATTCTGATAGCACCTGCGTGGCCACGCAGGACCTGGTATGCAGACCTAGTGGACATGTCATCTCTTCCACCATGGACTCTGCCTCTGAGGCAGGACCTTCTAATACAAGGTCCTTTCAATCATCCAAATCTAATTTCTCTGAGATTGACTGCATGGAGATTGAACGCTTGATTCTATCAAGGCGTGGCTTCTCCGAGTCAGTCATTGATACCTTAATACAGGCTCGGAAGCCTGTCACCAGGAAAATCTACCATAAGATATGGCGTAAATATCTTTATTGGTGTGAATCCAAGAGTTACTCATGGAGTAAGGTTAGGATTCCTAGGATATTGTCCTTTCTCCAAGAGGGTTTGGACAAAGGCTTATCAGCTAGTTCTTTAAAAGGACAGATCTCTGCTCTCTCTATTCTTTTGCACATGCGTCTGGCAGAAGTTCCAGACGTGCAGTCATTTTGTCAGGCTTTGGTTAGGATTAAGCCTGTGTTTAAAACTGTTGCTCCCCCGTGGAGCTTAAACTTGGTTCTTAAAGTTCTTCAGGGAGTTCCGTTTGAACCCCTTCATTCCATTGATATTAAACTTTTATCTTGGAAAGTTCTGTTTTTGATGGCTATTTCCTCGGCTCGAAGAGTCTCTGAGTTATCTGCCTTACATTGTGATTCTCCTTATCTGATTTTTCATTCAGACAAGGTAGTTCTGCGTACCAAACCTGGGTTTTTACCTAAGGTGGTTTCTAACAGGAATATCAATCAAGAGATTGTTGTTCCATCATTGTGTCCTAATCCTTCTTCAAAGAAGGAACGTCTTTTGCATAATCTGGACGTTGTCTGTGCCTTGAAGTTTTACTTACAGGCTACTAAAGATTTTCGTCAAACATCTGCCCTGTTTGTCATTTACTCTGGACAGAGGAGAGGTCAAAAAGCTTCGACAACCTCTCTCTCCTTTTGGCTTCGGAGCATAATACGCTTAGCCTATGAGACTGCTGGACAGCAGCCCCCTGAAAGGATTACAGCTCATTCTACTAGAGCTGTGGCTTCCACCTGGGCCTTTAAAAATAAGGCCTCTGTTGAACAGATTTGCAAGGCTGCGACTTGGTCTTCGCTTCACACCTTTTCAAAATTTTACAAATTTGACAATTTTGCTTCTTCGGAGGCTGTTTTTGGGAGAAAGGTTCTACAGGCAGTGGTTCCTTCCATTTAAGTTCCTGCCTTGTACCTCCCATCATCCGTGTACTTTAGCTTTGGTATTGGTATCCCACAAGTAATGGATGATCTGTGGACTGGATACACATATAATTTATGCTTACCTGATAAATTTATTTCTCTTGTAGTGTATCCAGTCCACGGCCCGCCCTGTCCTTTTAAGGCAGGTCTAAATTTTAATTAAACTACAGTCACCACTGCACCCTATGGTTTCTCCTTTCTCGTCTTGTTTCGGTCGAATGACTGGATATGGCAGTGAGGGGAGGAGCTATATAGCAGCTCTGCTGTGGGTGATCCTCTTGCAACTTCCTGTTGGGAAGGAGAATATCCCACAAGTAATGGATGATCCGTGGACTGGATGCACTACAAGAGAAATAAATTTATCAGGTAAGCATAAATTATGTTTTTTTGTAATGGTAGTTTTTTTATTTTTTGTAATTTTAGTGTTTATTATTTTTTGTAATTGTAGTTTTAATTTTTTTGTAATGTTAGGTTTTATTATTTTTCAGTTTAAGCTTTTATTTTTAGGTTTTATTTTTATTTCACAGGTAAGTTTGTATTTATTTTTCAATAGGTAGTTAGTAATATTGTAACTAATTTAGGTGTATTTTAATTATGGTATGTTAAAGTTAGGGGGTGTTAGATTTAGGGGTTAATATAGTTTAATTTAGGTAGTTGCGATGTGGGGGGTGGAGGTTTAGAGGTTAATAGCTTTCTTTAGTGTCAGCGATGTGGGGGGGCAGTGGTTTAGAGGTTAATAGCTTTATTTAGTGTCAGCGATGGGGGGGGGCGGTGTTTAGAGGTTAATAGCTCCATTTAGTGTCGGCGATGGGGGGGGGGCGGTTTAGGGGTTAATAGCTTTATTTAGTGCCGGCGATGTGAGGGTGGTGGCAGTTTAGAGGTTAATAGGTTAATTTAGTGTCGTCAGTGTGGGGGGAGGCGGTTTAGGGATTAATAGCTTTATTTAGTGTTGGCGATGTGGGGGAAGTGTTTTAGTTTATTTTTTGTAATTGTAGTTTATATTTTTTTGTAATGTTAGGTTTTTTTATCTGTAGTAATGTTAAGTTTTTTTATTTTTAGTAATGTTTGGTTTTATTATTTTTAGTAATGTTAGGTTTTTTAGTTTAAAGTGAAGGTCAATTTGGATGAATTAGTGCCCTGTTAGTGTATTTATTTTTAAATAGGTAGTTAGTGATATTGTAACTCATTTAGGTGTATTTTAATTATGTTAAAGTTAAGGGGTGTTAGGTTTAGAGGTTAATATAGTTTAATTTAGGTAGTTGCGATGTGGGGGGTGGAGGTTTAGAGGTTAATAGATTTAGTTAGTGTTGACGATGTGGGGGGGTGACGGTTTAGAGATTTCTAGGTTTAGTTAGTGTTGGCGATGTTGGGGGACGGCGGTTTAGGGGTTACTAGCTTTATTTAGTGTCGGCGTTGTGGGGGGGGTGGCAGTTTAGGGGTATATAGGTTTAGTTAGTGTTGGCGAAGTGGGGGGCGGCGGTTTAGCGGTTAATAGCTTAATTTAGTGTCGGTGATGTGGGGGGCGGCGGTTTAGGGATTAATAGGTTTACTTAGTGTTGGCGATGTGGGGGGATAGCGGTTTAGGGGTTTATAGCTTTATTTAGTGTCGGCGTTGTGTGGGGCAGCGGTTTAGGGGTTAATAGGTTTAGTTAGTGTTGGTGATGTAGGGGGACGGCGGTTTAGGGGTTAATAGCTTTATTTAGTGTTGGCGATGTGAAGGGGCGGCGGTTTAGGGATTAATAGGTTTACTTAGTGTTGGCGATGTGGGGGGGGCGGCGGTTTAGGGGTTTATAGCTTTATTTAGTGACAGCGACTATATTTTTTTTAGCTAATTTTGTTTCAGGAATTGACATATTAGTTATGTTAAGTAAAATAGTTTTTCGGATCCATTCTTTATTCATATTCATTATTCTATTCTAAATTTCAGAATAGAATAATGAATATGAATAAAGAATGGATTTAAAATAACAAATGGATCCGAAAAACGAACGGATCCAAAAAACGATTTAACTTAACATAACTAATTTGCAGAAACCATTTTTTTTTATCTTAACTAATCTAATTTTCCGAAACAAAATTATTTATTTAACTAATGGAAACAAAAATTTTCACGTTGCACATGTCTAGTTTCAGAGTAAGACCTCCCAGACGAAGGTTTCTTTTTTTGAATGTTCCAAAAAATCTGTTAAAAGCTCAGGCTTTTTTTTCAACCAGCTGTGGATCTAGAATCCATGTGTTTGATAGTTCCTGTTCCTCCTGTTCCCAGTTTTGGATATAAAGGCTCTGAACAAGTTTGTCAGAGTTCCAACCTTTAAAATGGAGACTATTTGGTCTATTCTGCCTTGCATTTAGTAGCAAGGGCAGTTTATGTCCACAATAGATTTAAAGGATGCTTACTTCCATATTACAAATGACAAAGATCACTTTCAGTTTCTGAGCTTTGCTTTTCTAAACACACATTTTCAATTTATTGCTCTACTGTTTGGCCTGGTTACAGCACCAATGATTTTTACAAAGGTTCTGGGGCTCTTTTCTCTGTCATCAGAGGAGGGAATTCCTTGCCTGGACGATATCTTGGTACTAGCTCCATCTTTACAATTAGCGGAAACTCACACCAACAGAATGCTGTTGTTTCTTTAAACAAACATTATGTCCACAGCACTTGCTTAGTAATTTTCACCTTTATTCGGGGGTAATATTCAGGGTACAGACAAGAAACATTTTGGGCAGTACACCCTTAGTCATGCCATGGCAAGAAATGCTTGTGCAATGTTAAATACCGGTATTTAGCAAGGTCGAGCGGACATGATTCACTACAACGAATAATGTCCACTTGACCTTTGTTACCCCCAAGTCTCCATGACATTGTCTCTAACAGATAAAAAAAGATTAAAGTTGGTTTTGGCCTGTCAGAATATTCATTCTCTCTAGTTTCCTACTGTTGCTATTTGTATGGTGGTTCTAGGTCTAATGATTGCATCATCAGATGCTATTCCATTTGCTTGTTTCCATATGAGACCACTTTGTATGCAACGCCAGTGGTGCAGGGATCATGCTTTGTTGTCTTAGAAGATTTCAAAACAAGATAGTCTCTGTCTTGGTGGCTGAATCATCAGCCAATTTTGCAGGGGAGCTTCTTTTGCTTATCTGTGAACACCACAGATGTAAATCTTTCAGGATTGGGTGCTGTTTGGAGGCCTCTGACAGTGCAGGGAATTTGGGCTCCTTGGAAGGCAAGGTTACCTATAAACATTTTAAAACTTTGTGCAATTTTCATAGCGCTTCATGGTTCTCCCTTTAGTGAGAGGAGAATCTTTTCTCCGGTTCCAGTTAGACAAAATTACAGCCATGGCTTATGTCAATCATTAAGAAGGACTTGCAGTTCTTTAGCCATGAGGAAAGTTTTTTGAATTCTCTCTTGGTCAGAGACCAATTGTGGTCTAATTTCAGCAATCCACATCCCAGTGGTGATCAATTGGGAAGCAGATTTTCTCAGTCATTAGTTCCTTCATCCAGAGGCATGGTCTCTTCATATGGAAGTGTTTAATCAGATTGTAAATCTTGGGAGTTTTCAGTGGTAGATCTGATTACCTCTCAGTTTAGCAACAAACTTCCAAGGTGCTTTGCAAGGTCAAGGGATCCTCAGGCAGAGTGTCACTCAAACTTGTATTAAATTAGATTTGTGGAACACTACTGCTGAGATAATTTTATAGAACAAAGTATTTTTATATATATGTGGATTTTGTTAGCTGAGATTTGGAAGATTTTATAATTGAAAAACCTCCTAATATAATAACCACTGTTTCACTATACATCAATGGTTAAAATAGCAGAAACAAATTAGATTGTAATGCATATACAATATATATTTCCAAAAAGAGGATTGCACAATGTATTAGCTGAGAAAGTATTAAGTGGAGAGTTGAGAGATTACAGCATATTATATATACAGTGTTTGCAAAGAGACAGGTGATTACTGATTGGAGTTTTTGCAGAACAGAACTGAGGTTGTTATCTAATAACCGCAATAACGAAGTTGAACAAGAGGATTACTTACAGTCAGAAGATGAGATGATTGAGTATAGCACATGAATATAGTTACCACTGGTTGCAGCAGTAGC
The DNA here is from genome assembly GCF_027579735.1 of Bombina bombina. Taxonomy (NCBI): domain Eukaryota; kingdom Metazoa; phylum Chordata; class Amphibia; order Anura; family Bombinatoridae; genus Bombina; species Bombina bombina. Next base: position 834,773,307 of record NC_069499.1, read on the forward strand.
AGACAGGAAGCGACTACTGGAGATGATACAGCTGATGAGCTGTGAGTACGGTAAAATAAGTGAAACACAGGATCTGTAACAGGTCCGGACTGGGAATAAAAAGCAGCCCTGGAAAAATTGTAGAAGACCAGCCCACCAGCCCAATAATCTATCAAAACCATTAAATATAAATAAATATATATATATATATATATATATATATATATATATATATATACTGTATATATATATATATATATACTGTATATATATATATAGTTATGGTAAAGTCCAGCACCAATTCACCTTTTAGTTTATGGATGCAAGCTGCCCCTGTCTCACCTTAAACAGATAATAATATCAAAAATACAAATGGCTGCAGCACTCCAAATTGCATTTTAAGGTTTTATTACAAGCAGTGAAATACAGGCGACGTTTCGGGCTTCTGTCCTTTCTCAAGCCAAGTGATTAGTACATAATTCAAACCGACCTTTTATAGGCTGTGCATGTGACAAACAACAGGTATATTATAATACAATTACTTTGGTTTTTGTTATTTTTAAAGGAACAGTAACCTATTCCAACATTCATCATTTTTTTTCACACATTTTTTTCTAAGCATAAATAAACTTGTGTAACATATGTGTTCATTGTAACAAAGTTTCATGTGAATATATAAGTAAACAAACAAACAAAATTAACTATTTAATCATGAATTATGTGTAATCATCTGTTAGTGCATATTGTTAAAATACAATTTACTTTTGTAACATTTAGAAAACTTTTTTTTTAAAAAAAGGAAAAAAACTAACAAATAAGATCTAATCTTGCAAGACATGTTCATTTCATGATGGGTGTTAAGAAGAGCAAAAATGCTAACATCTAAAGCTTCCTTTGGCTAAGTATGGATATGGCATCAGATTACAATTTGCAGAAAATAAATATAAGAACTACATTTCTATTTTTTGCCAATTTTGGTATCATAATATGATTCTATTTTATACGGAAAATATCCTTTTCTTGTTGTCCTTAATTCTTATATGAATCTTGATCTAAATTGTGGAAGAAAGGAGTTTACAGTTATTAATCACAGTTTATGAGTTAGAGAAACAAAAACAAATTATAATCTTTATTTAATCATTTAGGGTACATACTTTCTAGTCTGTTTATCCATATTACTTCTCTTTGTTGCAATTTCCTTATCCTATCCTGTCCTCTTCTTTGTATTGGAACATGTTCCAATATCTGGAACCTTAATTGATTAACATTATGATTTTTCTCCTTAAAATGTGATGAAACTGGGAGGTCTGTGATGCCCTTTCGTATGGTATATTTATGTTGGGTAAGTCTATCCTTCATCTTTTGTGTGGTCTCCCCTATGTATATAAGGCCACAAGGACATTTTAATAAATATATCACATACTCTGATTGACAGGTATATAGGCCATTAATATTGTGCAGTTTTCCTGTATGGGGGTGTACAACTTCACTCCCTCTTATGACACTATTACAGTGTGAACAATTATAGCATGGGAAAGTACCTTTCTTACTTGATATTAACATTTTTGTTTTGCTACTCCCTATGTCTGTTTTGACTAAGTGATCCTGTAAATTCCTAGGTCTTTTATATGATAACAATGGTAAAGACTGAAACTCTTTTTCTTCCTTATATCTACTTTTTAAAATGTGCCAATGTTTTTTGACTATCCCTGTTATTTGTTTACTGTTAACATTGTATGTACTGACAAAAGGAATTCTATCCATCTGTTTGTTTTTAGGTTTTTTCTTTAATAATTCATTTCGTGGGATTAAATTGACCTTGTTTAATTCATTCTCTAAAACTTTTTTAGGGTAGCCCCTTTGTACAAATTTTTGACCCATTTCTTGTAACCTATTTTCACAAGATTTCTTGTCACTGACAATACGTTTTACTCTTGTGTACTGAGACTTAGGTAAGGATTTGATGGTATTCTCTGGGTGACAACTATCATAAGATAAAAAAGTGTTTCTATCCATTTTTTAACAAAAAGATCTGTTTTGAACATATCATTTTCGATGTATATTGTCACATCAAGAAAATCAATGCATTTGGCATCACATTGCATAGTAAATTCAATATTAGCAGAGTTGGAATTCATTTATGTGAGAAATAAATTAAGGGTATCAATGTCCCCCAACCATATCATAAAGACATTGTCTATATAGTGCCACCATATGCTGGCATATTGTCTAAACAACTCATTTGAATAAACATATTCCTGTTCATATGTTCTCATATATAAGCCTGCGTATGGTGGCACCATATTAGCACCCATTGCGGTGCCCCTCTTTTGTCTGTAATAGACATCACCAAATAGAAAATAATTGTTATTTAACACTAATGTAAGCAAATCAATTATAAAGTCAATTTGTGAATCAGTATATATTTGCTCCTTTGTAAGATTTTGTCTGACTGATTGTATACCTCCCAGATGCTAGTATAAAGATTCTTGACATCTAATGTAAGTAGTATAGGACATTGATGTGCTTGATAAGTAATTGTATTTAACTTATTCAAGAATTCAGTGGAATCCTCTAGATATGATGATAAGTTAGACACTATTGGCTTAAGTATTCTGTCCAAAAAGGTGGCCACATTAGACAGGACAGAGTTAATACTGGCAACTATCGGGCGGCCCAGAGGGTTAATTAGGCACTTATGGATTTTAGGGAGTATATAAGGGGTGATGCATTCTTTCTTAATTAAATACTCTTTTAACTTATGGTCAATAATTTCATTATCAAAGGCTTTTTGAACAATCATCATAAGTTCATTTTGTATAGTTTTTAAAGGATTGTTTTCAAGTTTTTCATATACCTCAATATCTCTTAATTGATTGTTGATCTCATCTACATATTTAACTTTGTCCATTATTACAATTGCCCCACCCTTGCTGGCTTGTTTAATAGTGATATTAGGATTATTTACAATATTTATTAAGGATTTCTTGTCTTCTACCGACAAATTATATTTAATTGATATCCCTTTATGTATCCTAATATCATGTTTAAAGTTCTCCATGTCCCTATTGACCAGTGTAATATATGTTTCCACCGGATGATAATTTGTTGGTGGTATAAAATTAGATTTGGCAATCAAGTTATAATTAGAAAATTTTAGACAATCAACATTGTTAACATTTGTTTGAGGAATATTTTCAGACATCCTAGAAAAATGTGCTTTAAAGTAAGGCAATATTGGGCAAAGGTTCAGTACTGGCTGAACCGCCATCTCCAAAGTAAAGTGGAATTACAGGCTGAGCAGATATTCTTTTTAACAAAGTCAGCTAACGGGGGTGAGAAAATGCTGGTCAATATAGTAATACTGGTATCACGTAGTTTGCTATTTAAAAAATGGAGAGAAAAAGAAGTCCCCTGTATTAGGGAAGTCAGCAATATAATTAAAACCCAGATGTGTGTGGAAAGGCAGAATCTTAAGAGTGACTCAGAAAAACAATATAAAAGTTACTTTAAAAAATGGAGGAGTCTGATCAGTTCATGGGCCCCAGAGCAGCAGACCCGATTTCTGGAGCCTTTTCAGAATGCAGTTCCATTTCTAAATCTGATTATAGCTGAGGTAATACCTAGGTCCTGGTTAAAGGAAAGATCTAATGACAGGGGCTTATTATAATTTTTTTTTTTTTTTTTTTCTCTCCCCCCATCTCGCGCCACCTCCCCCCCCCCGCCATTCCTTACCGATTCTCTGATATGTTTAACTGGGCGTTCTGCCCATGTAGTCACATATAAAGTGAAACTTGGTGTTTTGTTTTTTTTTTTTCAAGATATGTTCTAGCGTTTCTTTCTTCTTTCACTATTTTGTTTTCTCTGTGGAATAAATGTTTTAATAGTTAGCCATAGGTCTAGAACACAAGTGGCTTAGGCTAGGAAAAGGGAGGTCAAGATCCAATGTTAGTTTTGATTGTTTTTTTTGTTGTTTTTCTCCTTTTCTGTAGATGTAGACATGGATCTTTTTGTCACAGAAATGAATTTGTATAGGTGACATAGATTTATCTTGTTAGAGATATTTTTTTTTTCTTGGTTGCTGTACATTTGAGTATCTTTCTTGATCCATGTTGTAATCTGATTTCAATCTCAATAAAAAGATATTAAAAAAAAAAAAAAAGAAAAATGTGCTTTGAGACGTAGCTGTCTGAAAAATCTATACAACTCAATGTCCAAGTCCATAAAGTTAATAGTATTACTTGGGCAAAAGCCCAGACCTCTATTTAGTAAGTTAATCTCCCCTTCAGTGAACGGTACCTGTGATATATTAATCACTAAATCATTTACCGTTTCACTCTCAGTCGACTTGCGACTCCGCTGGTGCTTTCGACCGCCCCTCCGCCTCTGTCTTGTCTTGCCACCTGTTGAAAAAAAGAAGATTGGGACTGTGGTGTTGTCCCGATTGAGTTACTCCGAGATGTGTCGCTGGCATCTGATCGTGTGAAGCGTTCTCTTCCTCAACAGCTTTGGCGTCTGACGTCACCTCTGTACACTCTCGTCTCACGAGATTCCCATCTGTACACGTGACCGTTCAGGTAATCGTCCGCATCTCTGGAGAATTTGATTCTTTTTTTCTCTTCATTGGTTTTTCAAAATTCTTCCAATTTTGTATCTATGTCCGCTTTCAAGGTGGTGAAATCAGAGAGGGATAGTTTCTCTTGTAAGCTTATCTCCAATGTTTGTATCTTCTGTTGGTTTGTCAGTATCTCCTTTTGTATACGCTGTATAGTTAATATCATCAGATCAAAGGAACATTTATTTAGGATTTTTTCAAAGGTTAAGCAGTATTCTTTATCCTCCATAAAGAGTGTCGGTCTCAGTGACACCCTCAGTCCCCTTGGGATCCGGCGTATTTTATAATATGCTGCCAGGGTCGAGGAGTGCAACTCCCAATTCACCTCTTTCTATTTTTCTCTTTCCCACTGTTTAGAGCTTATGTCCGTGTCAGGGACAGCCAGAAAATCCCTGGGGCCTCTCACCAAGGTGGCTATAGCGGCAGCCTCCACATCAAAAAAAGTTAACACATCTTGTTGACTTTCCATAGCTTGTTATTTTGAGAATTAGATTGGAATTGTGCTAATGACTGGTAAACATGTATAGTTATAGTAAAGTCCAGCACCAATTCACCTTTTAGTTTATGGGTGCAAGCTGCCTCTGTCTCACCTTAAACAGATAATAATATCAAAAATAGAAATGGCTGAAGCACTCCAAATTGCATTTTAAGGTTTTATTACAAGCAGTGAAATACAGGCGACGTTTCGGGCTTCTGCCCTTTCTCAAGCCAAGTGATTAGTACATAATTCAAACCAACATTTTATAGGCTGTGCATGAGACAAACAACAGGTGTATTATAATACAATTACTTTGGTTTTTGTTATTTTTAAAGGAACAGTAACCTATTCCAATATTCATATTTTTTTTCACACTTTTTTTCTAAGCATAAATAAAACTTGTGCAACATATGTGTTCATTGTAACAAAGTTTCATGTGAATATATAAGTAAACAAAATAAACTATTTAATCATGAATTATGTGCAATTATCTGTTAGTGCATATTGTTAAAATACAATATACTTTTGTAACATTTAGAAAACATTTTTTTTTTAAAAAAAGGAAAAAACTAACAAATAAGATCTAATCTTTCAAGACATGTTCATTTCATGATGGATGTTAAGAAGAGCAAAAATGCTAACAACTAAAGCTTCATTTGGCTAAGTATTGATATGGCATCAGATTACAATTTGCAGAAAATAAATATAAGAACTACATTTCTATTTTTTGCCAATTTTTGGTATCATAATATGATTCTATTTTATACGGAAAATATCCTTTTCTTGTTGTCCTTAATTCTTATGTGAATCTTGATCTAAATTGTGGAAGAAAGGAGTTTACAGTTATTAATCACAGTTTATGAGTTAGAGAAACAAATTATAATCTTTATTTAATCCTTTAGGGTACATACTTTCTAGTCTGTTTATCCATATTACTTCTCTCTGTTGCAATTTCCTTATCCTATCCTGTCCAACTCCGGAACTTTAATTGATTAACATTATGATTTTACTCCTTAAAATGTGATGGAACTGGGAGGTCTGCGATGCCCTTACGTATGGTATATTTATGTTGGGTAAGTCTATCCTTCATCTTTTGTGTGGTCTCCCCTATGTATATAAGGCCACAAGGACATTTTAATAAATATATCACATACTATGATTGACAGGTATATAGGCCATTAATATTGTGCCGTTTTCCTGTATGGGGGTGTACAACTTCACTCCCTCTTATGACACTATTACAGTGTGAACAATTATAGCATCGGAAAGTACCTTTCTTACTTGATATTAACATTTTTGATTTGCTACTCCCTATGTCTGTTTTGACTAAGTGATCCTGTAAATTCCTAAGTCTTTTATATGATAACAATGGTAAAGACTGAAACTCATTTACTTCCTTATAGCTACTTTTTAAAATGTGCCAATGTTTTTCGACTATCCCTGTTATTTGTTTACTGTTAACATTGTATGTACTGACAAAAGGAATTCTATCCATCTGTTTGTTTTTAGGTTTTTTTCTTTAATAATTCATTTTATGGGATTAAATTGACCTTGTTTAATTCATTCTCTAAAACTTTTTTAGGGTAGCCCCTTTGTACAAATTTTTGACCCATTTCTTGTAACCTATTTTCACAAGATTTCTTGTTGCTGACAATACGTTTTACTCTTGTGTACTGAGACTTAGGTAAGGATTTTATGGTATTCTCTGGGTGACAACTATCATAAGATAAAAAAGTGTTTCTATCCATTTTTTTAACAAAAATATCTGTTTTGAACATATCATTTTCGATGTATATTGTCACATCAAGAAAATCAATGCATTTGGCATCACATTGCATAGTAAATTCAATATTAGCAGCGTTGGAATTAATTTGTGTGAGAAATAAATTAAGGGTATCAATGTTCCCCAACCATATCATAAAGACATCGTCTATATAGTGCCACCATATGCTGGCATATTGTCTAAACAACTCATTTGAATAAACATATTCCTGTTCATATGTTCTCATATATAAGCCTGCGTATGGTGGCACCATATTAGCACCCATTGCGGTGCCCCTCTTTTGTCTGTAATAGACATCACCAAATAGAAAACAATTGTTATTTAACACTAATGTAAGCAAATCAATTATAAAGTCAATTTGTGAATCAGTATAAATTTGCTCCTTTGTAAGATTTTGTCTGACTGATTGTATGCCTCCCAGATGCTAGTATAAAGATTCTTGACATCTAATGTAAGTAGTATAGGACATTGATGAGCTTGATAAGTAATTATATTTAACTTATTCAAGAATTCAGTAGAATCCTCTAGATATGATGACAAGTTAGACACTATTGGCTTAAGTATTCTGTCCAAAAAGGTGGCCACATTAGACAGGACAGAGTCAATACTGGCAACTATCGGGCGGCCCAGAGGGTTAATTAGGCACTTATGGATTTTAGGGAGTATATAAGGGGTGATGCATTCTTTCTTAATTAAATACTCTTTTAACTTATGGTCAATAATTTCATTATCAAAGGCTTTTTGAACAATCATCATAAGTTCATTTTGTATAGTTTTTAAAGGATTGTTTTCAAGTTTTTCATATACCTCAATATCTCTTAATTGATTGTTGATCTCATCTACATATTTAACTTTGTCCATTATTACGATTGCCCCGCCCTTGTCGGCTTGTTTAATAATGATATTAGGATTATTTACAATGTTTCTTAAGGATTTCTTGTCTTCTACTGACAAATTATATTTAATTGATATCCCTTTATGTATCCTAATATCATGTTTAAAGTTCTCCATGTCCCTATTGACCAGTGTAATATATGTTTCCACCGGATGATAATTTGTTGGTGGTATAAAATTAGATTTGGCAATCAAGTTATAATTAGAAAATTTTAGACAATCAACATTGTTAACATTTGTTTGAGGAATGTTTTCAGACATCCTAGAAAAATGTGCTTTGAGACGTAGCTGTCTGAAAAATCTATACAACTCAATGTCCAAGTCCATAAAGTTAATAGTATTACTTGGGCAAAAGCCCAGACCTCTATTTAGTAAGTTCATCTCCCCTTCAGTGAACGGTACCTGTGATATATTAATCACTAAATCATTAACCGTTTCACTTGACGTCCTCTCGGCAGCCGACTTGCGACTCCGCTGGTGCTTTCGACCGCCCCTCTGCCTCTTGTCGTTCTCTTCCTCAACAGCTTTGACGTCTGACGTCACCTCTGTACACTCTCATCTCACGAGATTCCCATCTGTACACGTGACTGTTCAGGTAATCGTCCGCATCTCTGGAGAATTTGATTTTTTTTTTCTCTTCATTGGTTTTTTTAAATTCTTCCAATTTTGTATCTATGTCCGCTTTCAAGGTGGTGAAATCAGAGAGGGATAGTTTCTCTTGTAAACTTATCTCCAATGTTTGTATCTTCTGTTGATTTGTCAGTATCTCCTTTTGTATAGGCTGTATAGTTAATATCATCAGATCAAAGGAACATTTATTTAGGATTTTTGCAAAGGTTAAGCAATATTCTTTATCCTCCATAAAGAGTGTCGGTCTCAGTGACACCCTCAGTCCCTTGGGATCCGGCTTATTTTATAATATTCTGCCAGGGTCGAGGAGTGCAACTCCCAATTCACCTCTTTCTTTTTTTCTCTTTCCCACTGTTTAGAGCTTATGTCCGTGTCAGGGACAGCCAGAACAAAATAAACTATTTAATCATGAATTACGTGCAATTAACTGTTAGTGCATATTGTTAAAATACAATTTACTTTTGTAACATTTAGAAAACATTTTTTTTTTAAAAAAAGGAAAAAAACTAACAAATAAGATCTAATCTTTCAAGACATGTTCATTTCATGATGGATGTTAAGAAGAGCAAAAATGCTAACAACTAAAGGTTCCTTTGACTAAGTATGGATATGGCATCAGATTACAATTTGCAGAAAATAAATATAAGAACTACATATCTATTTTTTGCCAATTTTGGTATCATAATATGATTCTATTTTATACGGAAAATATCCTTTTCTTGTTGTCCTTAATTCTTATGTGAATCTTGATCTAAATTGTGGAAGAAAGGAGTTTACAGTTATTAATCACAGTTTATGAGTTAGAGAAACAAAAACAAATTATAATCTTTATTTAATCATTTAGGGTACATACTTTCTAGTCTGTTTATCCATATTACTTCTCTCTGTTGCAACAGAGAGATGTAATATGGATAAACAGACTAGAAAGTATGTACCCTAAATTTCACTGTAGCCTGTATTTCACTGCTTGTAATAAAACCTTAAAATGCAATTTGGAGTGCTGCAGCCATTTCTATTTTTGATATATATATATATATATATATATATATATATATATATATATATATATATATATATACATACATATATATATAGCAGCCAAGAAAAGATGCACTCACAGGTCTTTCACAAAAAAAACGGAGTTACTTTATTTTTAACGTTTTCGGAGGCGAGACCTCCGAAAACGTTTCAAATAAAGCAACTCCGTTTTTTTGTGAAAGACCTGTGAGTGCATCTTTTCTTGGCTGCTGTATGATTTCAAAGTTGCACCCAGGCGGTTATCCCACAGAGAGCGAGATCTGGTAATTGGATACATATATATATATATATATATATATATATATATATATATCCAAAGTCAATAGAAAGCACTCACCGGGTCTTATAATACCTTAGAAATTTATTAACAGTAACGTTTCGGGGGTGTTAGCCCCGTCCTCAGACGTTACAACATGCATAAAAATATACCCCATCACCGAACACCCGTGCCGCAAACCAGAACTCCCATGACGTCAGGACCGCTCCATTGCGCAGGGCCGGCTGTTACCATGGTAACTGGAAGCGGCATGTCTGAAACTAATAGAATAGTGGCAAGATGCACATATATTTAAACATCTCGCATAAGACATCGGCTTTTCTTTCCTTTTACTGTCGGCTAGTCTGTCTATATATACTCAGTAATGTTAAGCCTTAACAGTCAATCTTAGGGGAATACAACAATGGAAAACATATGATCACTACATAAAAACCATATATATATATATATATATATATATATATATATATATATATATATATATATATATATTGTAAGGTTCCCTATCTTTGCAGGTAAGGCTGTCTCCATCAGTAAATTTAAAGCAGCCTGGATTATAAACTATTACAAAAATTAAAAAAAAATATATATATATATATATATATATATATAAGAATTACAATGTACCAGCACTCCTAGTATAATAAATTTGAAGGTCTAATACATAGATTAATGATAGTGTTCCCCGCTCGGGATACACCTACTATGTAGTGCATGGTAAGGGTTAATTTAAAAGTATATTATACCAAAAGGAGTAGCAGAACCCTTATCAATCCAGCAACAGACTATTAAACAAAATATATACTTTTACCCAGTTGTCAGGAATAAACACACTTGCAATTGTTGTTCAGAATAATTGTAATTTTTATCCAAATACAGCAACAAAATAACATTTAATTCTCTCTCTGCATAGAAAGCAAAAAATCAACCCGGGTTGGCATATAAGACTACTCAGAGTCCAGTGTATAGATGTTGTAATCCAATGAATTTATCACAGATCTGTGCTTATATGTTGGTTTGTAATCCACTTATGCTTTAGATATAAACGTTAATGCAGGCCCACCACTATGCCTAAAAACTCACACAGGTGATTTCAAAGTTAGCAGATCCGCATATTCAAGCCACAATAATTTCATTTTGCTCAATGACAGTTAAAATCCATTTCAGTGTGGTAATCTGTATATCGAGTATACTTGAGACTCATGGGCGTTGTAATCTTACCTGTTCAGTGAGCGGCTATAGTGTGGATAGATATTACCTGCTCGTTCAATCTTCCTCCATTGTAGTTATGCATACCCAGAACAAGGAAATCTTTGAGACTTTGTCCTCCTCTATTAGCAGCAACAGGCTCTTTAAGTGCTCAGCACGCCTGTAAATATCCTTCATGCAGAGAGAAAATTTGCAGCGGTGTTCAGCTGAATACACCACTGTTAGACTGACAAGCAGCTACGCGCGTTTCACCCGTGCTCATTACGAGCTTCTTCCGGCTGTGTATAATCAGAGTGTTACCTCCCTGGATTTTAAACGGAATACTCCGCCTCTTTTATGTAACTTAAATATCGTAAGCCCTTGGTGAAATACTTTGCATATTTAAGACTTATACATTGTTGCTGATTATTTACAATTGTTAAATATATACATTATCAATTTATTTCACAATTTTTAACTTGTTAGATTCACAAATAACAAAGACTAGAGTGTGAGCCGCATGCTGCAGAGCGCCAGACATCCTGGAATCAATCCATATATTATAATGATACAGCTTTAAGCATGTTTTATCATTTTTGTTGTTTATGTGTCTAGATTTAGGATTCATGCATACCTAGTCTCCTAAAAAGGCACCAAAATGTATCTCCTCATTCAGCCCTGAGGGTTTTAAACTTTTTAAATTAAATATCCATTTGCTTTCTTTGCGAAGTAGGATTTGATCCAGATTGCCACCTCTTCCCTTTAAATCAATTCGCTCCAAACCTCTGAATTTTAGAATATTCTTATTTCTATTATGGCAATCGAAAAAATGTCTTGCAGCACTGCTTGTTTTGATGCATTTATTTTTTAATGTCCCTTTTATGTTCTTTTATTCTTTCTTTCAGTTCTCTATAAGTTTTACCAATATAATAAAAGGGGCAATTACAAGAAACCATGAATACTACGCCTTCACTTTTGCAAGTGATGTTGCCTTTAACATAATGGACATTACCAAATTTGTCGCAAAAATTATTACCTGTTAGCATGTTCTCACATACTAAGCATTTGGAACATTTGAAATTACCATCTTTTTTACTATTTAGCCAAGTTCCTGCAACTTTAGTTTCAAGGTGGCTGTGAACCAGTAAATCCTTTAAATTTGGAGCTCTTTTTGGTGTCATTTGGGGCTAGTCACCCACAAATTTGGCTCTAGATTTGTCTATCATTAGCACATGCCAATGTCTTTTAAGTACAGCACGTATATCCTGCCATCTATTATTGAAAGTACCTATAAATCTTACTACAGAATTATCTGTTTCTTGTTTGTCTTGATTATATAGTAGGTCATCCCTATTTTTATCTCTGGATTTTCTAAATGCTTTTTTTAGAAACTGCTGTGGGTATCCTCTCTCCTTAAATCTTTTTCGCAGAAGTTTTGCCTCCAAATTAAATTGCTCCAAGTTGCTACAATTTCTTTTATGCCTTAGAAACTGGCCATATGGAATATTTTGAATTAGTTTTTTGGAGTGGTGGCTATCGAATGACAGTAAGGCATTACCTGCAGTTTCCTTTCTGAAAGTAGCTGTCTTCAATAGGTTATTTTCATTCATAATTCTCAGGTCTAAGAATGTTACCTCTTCCCTGCTATAGGTATAGGTGAATTTTAGATTCCAAGTGTTAGTATTTAATTTTTCCATAAATTCAATTAATTTCATCTCCGTGTCCTCCCATAGGAGGAACACATCATCGATGAATCTTAGCCATAATATGATAGATGCATTAGTGGTTTCATCACTATTTAGTATGTTCTCATATTCCCACTTTCCCAAGTAAAGACAAGCAAATGTAGACCTTCAAATTTATTATACTAGGAGTGCTGGTACATTGTAATTCTTATTAATAATCTGACCACATTGTATGGTTTTTCTTGTTGTACCGGACACACTAAGTTTGATTTTTTGCCTTAAGAATGTTTTGAGTAAATAGAACTGCATATATATATATATATATATATATATATATATATATATATATATATATATATATATATATACCTTTTGAGTGTGAATTTTTCTGTACGCTGCGGGTGCCAGACATGGCAGAATTAAATGAAAGTGAGTGGAAGTATGATGTGGATGATACTTTTTCCACTCCTTCAGATAAAGATGGAAATAATACTAACCCTTTAGAAAATCCAAACATATATAAATCATTTAAAGATTACAAGAAAAAATTATTCAAGGAACAGAAACTAAAATGGGAAATATCCAGTTTAGAAAAATATGTGGAAGCAAAAATGATTCCCAGAGGTCTCAGGATAAGAAAGAGACCGGGAGCAAATTTGGATAATCCTTTATTGGAAAATTTTCAAAATAAATGGGATGAATTTGCATCACAATGTTCAATAAACTGGATGAACCTAATGATAGATGAGAACAAATTAAGATTAAGTAAAATACAAAATGATTTAGTAACTTCTAAAAATGATGTGGATGTATGGAAGGGAAGGGATGAGTATGAAAGATTAATGGGACTTGCTAAAGTTGAATTAAGAAAGATTCAGGATTCAATTAAATTTAGAAAGAAAAATAAATACCAAAGAGACTGGTTAGATTATCAGGATAATAAAATCTATAATTATTCATCTAGTGCATGAAGTGGTTCAGAAACAGAAATTTCTAGTGGAGATGACAATAAATCCAACAAAACATATAGAGAACCACAAAAAGGTTTTTTAGGACACAGACCAACAAATATAGCAGAGGGGGCGGGAGCACAGACACCAGAGGCAGAAGGAGGTACCCACTCAGACAGAGGAGAAAGAACAACACCTAAAAATAAATGTGGTAAATTTATCAAATAAAAAATTGGTAACAGCACAGGTGGAAATTTTGGAAAAAGGTTTAACATTCTCACCGACTAATAGGTTGGATAAATTCGATCTGATAAAGGATCTTCATCTCTTTGCTCGCAAAATTGTGTTGAAAAAAACTTTTGACAGTAGAAAGAACAACTCTTAATCTACATGATAAGCATAGTCTGAAAATATTAGAGGAATTAGAAGAAGAATCTATGGGACTACTAACCCCAATTAATGAAGAAAGATCTATAGGTTACAGTGATTTTAAGAAAAAAATCACAATATATGCCAGCTATCTCTAGTGTACCATTAATACACAATTTTGTGAAGTTAGTGGAGAGAGACATTGACCTCCTGAACAAGGAGGAGTCCCTCTCTGACAATGTAACCAAAATACAGAGAACAGCATTAAAAGAATTGAAAAGTGATTTAACGATCACCATTAAGCCCTCAGACAAGGGCGGTAATGCTGTAGTACTAAATACAAAAGACTATGTTAAGGAATGCTTAAGACTGTTGAGAGATGTAAATCAATACAAAGTTTTAAGCTTTAATCCTACTGCAATATATGGTGAAAAACTATTAAAAATACTACTGAAAGCAAGAGATGATGGTCTGATAAATCAGAAAGAATTTGATTTCCTTTATGTAAAATATCCAAGAACGGCAACGTTCTATAGTTTACCAAAACTTCACAAGAAAAAACTACCACCACCTGGACGCCCCATAATTTCAGGCATGGGATCACTTACTGAAAAGATCTCACAATATGTGGACTACTGCCTCAGACCAAGTCTATTAAACTTACCCTCTTATGTTAAAGATACATTAGATGTCCTTAGAAAACTAAATGATATATCAATAACCCCAAAAACCATCTTGGTGGCTATAGATGTAGAATCACTGTATTCCAGTATACCCCATGATAAAGGTATAGAGATAATTAAATACTTTCTCAACCAGAGGGGACAGGAATACAGTGATCATACAAATTTTGTTTTGGATTTACAATCTTTCATCTTAAAACATAATTATTTCCTTTTCAATGATAAATGCTATGAGCAGATTCTTGGAACAGCAATGGGGACGTGTTGTGCCCCTACATTTGCTTGTCTTTACTTGGGAAAGTGGGAATATGAGAACATACTAAATAGTGATGAAACCACTAATGCATCTATCATATTATGGCTAAGATTCATCGATGATGTGTTCCTCCTATGGGAGTACACGGAGATGAAATTAATTGAATTTATGGAAAAATTAAATACTAACACTTGGAATCTAAAATTCACCTATACCTATAGCAGGGAAGAGGTAACATTCTTAGACCTGAGAATTATGAATGAAAATAACCTATTGAAGACAGCTACTTTCAGAAAGGAAACTGCAGGTAATGCCTTACCGTCATTCGATAGCCACCACTCCAAAAAACTAATTCAAAATATTCCATATGGCCAGTTTCTAAGGCATAAAAGAAATTGTAGCAACTTGGAGCAATTTAATTTGGAGGCAAAACTTCTGCGAAAAAGATTTAAGGAGAGAGGATACCCACAGCAGTTTCTAAAAAAAGCATTTAGAAAATCCAGAGATAAAAATAGGGATGACCTACTATATAATCAAGACAAACAAGAAACAGATAATTCTGTAGTAAGATTTATAGGTACTTTCAATAATAGATGGCAGGATATACGTGCTGTACTTAAAAGACATTGGCATGTGCTAATGATAGACAAATCTAGAGCCAAATTTGTGGGTGACTAGCCCCAAATGACACCAAAAGTATACTCGATATACAGATTACCCCACTGAAATGGATTTTAACTGTCATTGAGCAAAATGAAATTATTGTGGCTTGAATATGCGGATCTGCTAACTTTGAAATCACCTGTGTGAGTTTTTAGGCATAGTGGTGGGCCTGCATTAATGTTTATATCTAAAGCATAAGTGGATTACAAACAAACATATAAGCACAGATCTGTGATACGTTCATTGGATTACAACATCTATACACTGGACTCTGAGTAGTCTTATATGCCAACCCGGGTTGATTTTTTGCTTTCTATGCAGAGAGAGAATTAAATGTTATTTTGTTGCTGTATTTGAATAATAATTACACTTATTCTGAACAACAATTGCAAGTGTGTTTATTCCTGACAACTGGGTAAAAGTTTATATTTTGTTTAATAGTCTGTTGCTGGATTGATAAGGGTTCTGCTACTCCTTTTGGTATAATATATATATATATATATATATATATATATATATATATGGTAGAGCAACTATAAAAATCAATTAATACAGCTATAAACAGCCGTATGGCAAATTTCTGGAACATTTATAAATCTATACCTAGGGACTGTATAAAACAACAATGGACTTGTAAGGCCACATACTAATCTAAACTGGCTAACATTGCCCTCATGTATTGATAACAAATGATGATAAATGACTCATAGGAAGCAATGCCAATCCAGGTGTGTATTCAACCCGCTGGGCACCAAAGTAACCAGGTTGAATATCCACCTGGACTCACGCTGCAACAACAACTTCCCTCTATCTCTCCCTCTAACAAGAGGGAGGATGTGATCAATAATCACATACCTCAAATCTGAGACTACATGGCCAAACAACACAAAATGTCGGGCAACAGGTTGTTCCGACGTGCCATTTTTTATGGCCATACGCATTGAAGTGCGATGGTTGGCCATGCGAGTCCGGAGGTCGTCAATGGTTTTACCAACATAGAATAACCCACATGGACAATGAAGCAAATATACAATTTATGTTGTCGTGCAGGTTACTCTATGTTGGATCTCAAACCTTTTATTAGTAGAAGGATGGGTAAAGAATTTGGTATTGTGGAGACCATTACAGGTAGTACAATCTGCACACTTATAGCAACCAGGTTTCACTTGTTGGAGCCAAGTAGTAGTCTTATAGTTCTGTACTGGGTCAACCTTAACCAGCATGTCCCTGACTGATGTAGCCCTCCGGGAAGCCAATTTTTGGAAGCTGCATCTTCTCAAAAGGCAAGTTCCCATCCGACTGCACGATATTCCATTCCTGTTTTACTAACTCAGGCAATGCTCTTTTATCCATAGTATGTCGTGGTAAGCATCATTCTATCATCAATGGTCTGCTGTTTAGTAGAAGTCAGAGCCAAATCTTGATCCATCCCCTTAAAGGTGTTGTAATGTTGTATAATGTGCTTCTCCTTGTAACCACGTTCCAGAAATCTGTCTTTCATCTCAGACAGTTAAAGTTGTGCTTGAGTGCTCTCACTATTATTTTGTACCACCCTTTTAAATTGCGATATTGGTAACGCATTTTTTAAAGATGGAGGATGACAACTGGTGGCATTCAATAGAGAGTTTGTCAGTCTCTTTTCTAAACAGGGTGGTCTCAATCTGCCCTCCCTGACATAAATTCTCAAATCCAAAAAATCCACCGAAGTGTTATTATTGGCTCATTTTGAATTGTAGTGAAGTGATCATCATATTCAATGCTTCAAACCAATTCAGAAGTTCTTCTTCAGTTCCCCCCCACAGGAGGAACAAATCATCAATATACCTCTTAAAGTATTTTATATGATGATGCTGAAAAAGAGTAGTTCCACGCTCTTCAAACTCTGCCATATACAGGTTAGCATATGATGGGGCCACATTAGACCCCATCACTGTTCCCATCAACTTCAGAAAGAAACATTTCTCAAATTTAAAGTAATTCTTTGTCAGGCACATGTGTATTAATTCCATAATTATTCCCACTGGGGGTCCCACATAGGGATATCTGTTGAGCTGATTGCGAATAGCCATCATTCCAAATTTGTGTGGTATCACTGTATAAAGGATCACCACATCGAGGGTAACCAAAATCAAAGACCCCTCAATTATCAGGAAGGTCTTTATCTCTTTGATCAAACTAATTGAATCAAGCAAGAAGGATGGCATATTCCGCACCAGAGGTTGAAGAATACTGCCCAAAAATGAAGCAATTGGCTGTAATAGTGAGCCAATAGAAGACACGATTGGCCTGCCAGGGGGACAAATAGGGTCCTTATGTACCTTTGGCAAGGTGTAAAATTCCGGAATCCGGGGGTATTGTACTTTCATGAAGTTTACCTCATTCTTATCCAACCAAGCCGCCTGGAGGGCTTTATCCAAAATCATGTCAATTTGTGTCTTAAAGATCTTGGTGGGATCCCCAGAGAGCGGATTATAAGTAGTGGCATCCTGCAATTGGTGTAAAGCTTCTTGTTGATAATAGGTATAATCCATAATCACCAATGTGCTACCCTTGTCTGCCTCCCTAAAGATCAGCTGTGAATTCTTACTCAAGGAGTCAAGTGTATTCCAGTCCTCCTTGGTTAGTATTTTTCGGCAGTATATTTGCTACATTGTCCGTGTGGGTTATTCTATGTCGGTAAAACCATTGACGACCTCCGGACTCGCAAGGACAACCATCGCACTTCAATACATATGGCCATAAAAAATGGCACATCGGAACAACCTGTTGCCCAACATTTTGTGTTGTTTGGCCATGCAGTCTCAGATTTGAGGTATGTGCAGGGAGAAGGCTGAGGCACTAAACCGTTTTTTTTTTCTTCAGTATACACAAGAGAGGAACCATTGGATGATACTTTTGAACAAAATAGAACATGCCAGTCCATACCATTAACTGGGTTATGTTTAGAGGATATCAGGAAAAAACTGGATAATATTAAGGCCCAGATGGAATACACCCAAGGGTGTTAAGGGAACTAAACACTGTTATAGACAAACCTCTACTCTTAATTTTTCAAGACTCATTATCCTTAGGCATGGTACCCCAGGATTGGTGTAAAGCTGATGTGGTGCCACTCTTCAAAAAGGGAAGCAGGGATGATCCAGGAAGCTATAGACCAGTTAGTCTGACATCAATAGTGGGGAAGATATTTGAAGGGATTATAAGGGATTATATTGATGAGTATATTCGTGTAAACAAGATTATGAGTTCTAATCAGCATGGTTTTAGGAGAAATAGATCATGTCAAACTAATCTAATTAGATTCTATGAGGAAGTAAGTAAAAATATAGATAAAGGGGAATCAGTTGATGTGATATACTTAGATTTTGCAAAGGCATTTGATAAAGTGCCACATGAGAGATTAATGCACAAAATTAAGGGACTGGGAATTGCTGAAATTGTTAGCTCTTGGATAAATAACTGGATAAAAGATAGGGAGCAATGAGTAGTAGTAAATAGATCATACTCAGATTGGACAAAGGTAATCAGTGGAGTCCCCCAGGGATCAGTACTGGGCCCCGTTCATTTTAATATTTTTTTTTATGACTTGGAGCAAGGATTTTTGCAGATGATACTAAGTTAGGTAAGGTCATTAGGTCAGAGCAGGATGAACTTTCATTACAAAGGGATCTGCAAAAATTAGAAGTATGGGCAAGTAAATGGAAAATGAGATTTAATACGGAAAACTGCAAGGTTCTACATTTTGGAAGTAAAAATAAGCAGGCAACGTATTTTTTAAATGGAATTTACAAAATTTTTTGTGCAGATAATTACGAACAGGTGATTAGTGAACCAAAATTTAGCTAGCGTAACTATTCACTCCTGAGTGGGAGTCCCACCTTTCGCGGGATACACTTAGCTACAAAGATATTATTTCCAACAATCCTGATTAATAGACAGATCTTTAGTGCAGAGGTAATCCATACCACATCAACAACTCATATATGTAACTGTTGTAAGGTATACTTGATAATACACAATGGCAAAAAAACGGGTAAGTATCATATCACTCACCCTCCTTATCCGTAGCGGTATTCGTGCCTCTGTCACACACAACAGGTGAGTATTGCTGTTGTAGGCTGTTCTGAACTCCGGGACCATTCAGGCTCTCCTGAACCCGTAGCAAAACCAAAATGTAAGTTTAAAACAGATTCACAGTTCCAGGGTAGAAAGGAGAGAGAGGGGAGATTTTGGTATAATAAAACATGTACTTTATTAATGTTTCTTAAAACAAACCGGCACAGCAAACAGTGAGATCCTTCTGCTGACGCGGTTCCTGCCTCACTGGCAGTTCATCAGAGCATGCTCTGATGAACTGCCAGTGAGGCAGGAAACACGTCAGCAGAAGGATCTCACTGTTTGCTGTGCCGGTTTGTTTTAAGAAACATTAATAAAGTACATGTTTTATTATACCAAAATCTCCCCTCTCTCTCCTTTCTACCCCCGAACTGTGAATCTGTTTTAAACTTATTTTTTAAATGGGACAAGACTTAGCCAAACAGAGGAGGAAAGGGATTTGGGAGTAGTAATAGATAACAAGCTAAATATGGGTGCACAATGCAGGGCAGCGGCTTCAAAGGCTAATAAGATACTAGCATGTATTAAAAGAGGCATTGATTCAAGGGAGGAAAGCATAATTCTGTCACTATATAAAGTCCTGGTAAGACGTCACCTTGAGTATGGAGTGCAGTTCTGGGGACCGATTGCAAAAAAAGATATTGCAGAACTAGAAAAAGTTCAGAGAAGGGCACAAAGCTAATAAGGGGATTGGAGAAATTAACCTATGTGGAGAGGCTAGCCAAACTGGGTCTGTTTTCTTTAGAAAAAAGACGCATGAGAGGTGACATGATTACTTTATATAAATATAGTCAAGGCACATATTCAGAGATGGCAGAAGCTCTGTTTATTCCTAGAAAATTGTTTCTGACAAGAGGTCACAATTTAAGGTTGGCAAAGACGCCTGAAGGTCCTAGTAGAACCAGGATGTCCTGAGAGTTTGCTATCATGAGCCCAGGCTAGCACAGGGATACGGAGATTCCAAGGTACAAAGAGGATATCAGAGGCCATGGGGGCACCAGGAGATTTACTAGACTGAGCATGTTGTAATCTTTGCAAAAGAGTGGTATTGAGTTGAGTGATCACACAGGAGGGGGGTATGATGTGTTCGATAGGAGCTTCGAAGGAATCACTTGAGTGAGGGAACTGACGGGAAAGTGCGTCCGCCTTCTTGTTCTTGGTTCCAGGAAGGTAGGAAACCACAAAGTGAAAACGGGAAAAGAACAAGGCCCACCTGGCCTGACGAGGATTAAGTCGATGAGCAGTTTCTAGGTAGCTCGGAGGCATCAACCTCTAAGGTCAACTGTAGGTCAGGGTCAGGATGGCGGAGCACAGGAGCTGAACAGAAAGCCTTTTTCAGACAAGAAAAGGCATTTATGGTCTCAAGAGGCCAATGTTTACCGTCCTTGTTCCATCTAGTCAATTCAGTGAGAGGAGCGACTGTTTGAGAAAAGTTCTTTATGAACTTTCGGTAGTTATTGGAGAACCCCAAAAACCTCTGTAATTCCTTTAAGGAGGTAGGTTGAGGCCATTCTAATACAGTGGTGAGTTTAGCAGGATCCATGGCAAAACCCTCTTTCGAGATGACATATCCGAGGAATTGGATCCGGACTTGATCAAACTCACATTTTTCTAGCTTGGCTACCAAAGAGTTATCCCTGAGACGAAGAAGCACCTGTCTCACGTGCCTGTGATGCTCCTCTAAAGTTGAAGAGAAAACAAGGATATCATCTAGGTAAACAATGACAGTGCGGTTGAGGAGGTCACGGAAGACAACGTTGACAAATGCCTTGAAGACTGCAGGGGCGTTACACAACCCAAAGGGTATTACAAGGCATTCGTAATGCCCCGATCTTGTGTTGAAGGCGGTCTTCTATTCGTGGCCTGGAGAGTTGCGAATCAAATTGTATGCCCCACGTAAGTCCAATTTAGTGAAGAAGCGAGCATCCTGGAGTCATACAATTCAGTGATCAGTGGTATGGGATAGCGATTTTTGATGGTTATGTTGTTCAAGGCCCTGTAGTCTATGCAGGTTTCTTTTTTTTTTGGCTCAGGCCCACCATCCTTCTTACCGACAAAAAAGAAACCAGCCCCAGCAGGGTAGGAAGAAGGGCGAATGAAACCTTTAGCTGGGTTTTCTTGGATCTACTCCTCCATGGATTTGGTTTCAGCCTTGGAGAGTGGATACGTCCTGCCTTTAGGAAGTGGGGCTCCGGGAAGGAGGTTGATCTTACAGTCATAGGGATGGTTGGGTGGCAGCACGTCAGCTGCTTTTATCTCAAACACATCAACAAAGTCTGCATATACCAAAGGAAGGACGGAGGGAGTCTGGATGCTGGCTATGGGAATACGGAGCAGAGGAGTAACTTTAGCAAGGCAGGAGTGGAAACAGGAGGCACCCCAAGAAGCCAGTTGTCCCTCAGCCCAGTTGAACTGTGGATTGTGTAAGCGAAGTCAAGGGAGACCAAGGATGACAGGCTGAGCTGGGGAATGAATGACCTTTAACTGGAGCTGTTTGGTATGAAGAACACCGACGGTCAGGGTCAGGGGTGCTGACTCAAAATGGATCAAACCAGAACCAAGGGGGGGTGCCACCCAGGGTAGTTATCTTGAGACAATGTCTTTTCTGTAGAAGAGGTAGACCAGCTTGAATCATAAAACAGTGATCCAGGAAGTTGCCAGCTGCCCCAGAATCAATGAAGGCTTGAGTGTTGGCATGTATTCTGAAGGAAGGTAAGGGTAACAGGTACCAGGATCCGAGAGGAGTGAGGGGATTTGGTAGAGATCATGCTTAGAGGTACCCCTGTGTTATCCTCTAAGCATTGACTTTTCCTGGTCGAATGTCACAGTCCTTTAGTTGGTGGGAGTTAGAGCCACAATAAAGCATAGTCTCAGTCTCCTTCTCTGTCTTTCGGACTCTGAAGGTTTGAAGGAGGAGAGATCCATGGGTTCCTCCACTGATGTAACTGGAGCTGCTGAAGGGGTAGAGGATGCCGCTGGAACCGGAAGAACAGGGGGACGGGAAGGGAGGACCTTGCTAGTTCGGTCTCTCTCGGCTTGTCTCTCCTGAAATCGACAGTTCAGGCTGATACAAAGTGTTATAAAGTCATCCAAAGAAGTAGGAATATCATGATAGGTGAGTTCATCTCCGATGCGTTCATGCAGACCCCTCTTAAAGGCTGCCTTGAGAGCACTGCCATCCCAAGTGGTTTCAAGTGCCAAGGTGTGAAACTCAATGGTAAACTGAGCCACAGTTCTGTTGACCTGGCAAAGATCCAGGAGGGAATATTCTGCAGCAGAGGTATGGCTAGAAGCCCCAAACACAGCAGAAAAAGCAGAAATGAAATCATCAGCATCATGCAGGAGTGGAGCGTCCTGTTCCAGAAAAGGAGAGACCCAGGCTAGGGCCTTATCTTTCAGCAAGGAAATGATATAGGTGACCCTGGACTGGGGAGACTGAAAGGTGTGGGATAATTATGGAAGTGCAGCCTGCATTGGATAAGGAAACCCCTGCAATCCGTAGTACCTTCATACTTGTCAGGCAAAGGTATCCGGGGTATGCTTCCAGAAGCAGAGGGAGAAGCCACACTACTGGGAGCAGGGACTGGCGGTGAAACAACAGGAGTAGTACAGAGACTAGTAAGGAGAGTTGAGCTGTAATAGCCTCCGGTTGTGAATCCATATTCTGCAATTGTGAAGTATGGGTTCCCAACATCTGTCCTTGGAGATAAACAGCTTGTGCCACCTCATCTGGTTCCATGGCCCAAGTATAATGTAAGGCTGGTGGGATACTCCTCTATCAGTCAGAACTCGGCCAGTAGTCTTGTTATCTCGGCGTCGAGCCGGAAAGATAGGTAATATCCCAGAGCAGAGAGTATCAGGCAAATGAGGAGAGCGGCACTCAGCACAGGCTGGACAGCACAAGGCAAATTAGGCAGACAGGAAACGGCAACAGAAAGTCAGACCAGCAATTCAGGGGTTAACCAGGTAGTGTAGTGAGACAGGCAGGGTTCAGCAACAAGAACACAGTCCAGCAATGTAGGAGTTAACCAGGTAGCATAGTGAGACAGGCAGGGTTCAGTAACAAGAATCAGTCCAGCAATTTAGGGGTTAACCAGGTAGCGTAGTGAGACAGGCAGGGTTCAGTAACAAGAATCAGTCCACCCGATTAGGGGTTAACCAGGTAGCATAGTAAGACAGGCAAGGTTTCAGCAACAAAGTATCAGTCAGCAGATTAGGGGTTAACCAGGTAGCATAGTAAGACAGGCAAGGTTTCAGCAACAAAATATCAGTCAACAGATTAGGGGTTAACCAGGTAGCGTAGTAAGACAGGCAAGGTTTCAGCAACAAAGTAGCAGTCCAGAAGACAATCTGTCACTCCCAGGAGCACACAAAGTAGCACCTATACTTGGGCAGTGACAGATCGCTTGCTGCCCGCTAAAGTACCTGGTGGATTGGCGCCAAGAGACTGGCCGGCAACAGGAGTGTGCAGCGATGACGTCAGTGCCACACGCATCCTGAGCCGACACAGCCCTAGGCAACGAGCATGGGGAAGACGCCACGGTGGCGTGACAGTGGCCTTACAAGTCCATTGTTGTTCTATGCAGTCTCTAGGTATAGATTTATAAATGTTCCAGAAATTTGCCATACGGTCATTTATAGCTGTATTGATTGATTTTTATAGTTGCTCTACCATATATATATATATATATATATATATATATATATACATATACAGGTGGCCCTCGGTTTACAACGGTTCAATTTACACCGTTTCAGAATAACAACCTTTTTTTCCAGTCATGTGACTGCTATTGAAAAGCATTGAGAAGCAGTGCATTTATGAAAATAGCCAGTAGGTGGAGCTGTCCGCTTGTGTTGCAGCAAAGCAAAGCAAGCTGAAATTAATCAGTTTAACCAGACCTGAGCTATTGAGCAGCTTGCAAAGGAACAAGATCTTCCTGTCTATAAATCAGTCCAGATTGGAATGCATAGAAAGAACTGTTTGCAGAAAAATGCAAGTGAAGTCTGTGTTGTGTGATTATTTTATTAGGTTTATAATGCTGTTTAGCATTTAAAGTCTTAATTTCAAAGCTTTAAAAGAAGTATTTTGAGAGGGGCCTGGAACCTATCTCCCTCACTTCCCATTGACTTACATTATAAACTGGGTTTCAATTTACAACAGTTTCGATTTACAACCATTCCTTCTGGAACCTAACACCG